>NW_026946997.1:0-112108 GCF_030014385.1 Trichomycterus rosablanca | reverse complement strand
GTGTGTCATAGGTTCGTGGTCTCGTGGATGTGTGGGTCGTGTGCTGCCCACCTCGGCCACGGACGGATCTTCTGCTCCAAGTCTGACTCGGATCATGTCCTGCTGAAATAAATAAATAAAAGGTAGGCAAATAGTTAGACATACACATGGATTGATGGATGCTTTACTGATCCCCAAGGAAATAAAAGTCCCTGTGGTACAATACAACACACATCATTGACATTACAAACCAGCAAAAAGGACATGTTTGAGTTTCAACCAATGGGATTCCAAACATTTGCATACGGCCAATAGGAGAGCAGACATTTGCATACTGCTACCTCCAGCCAATAGGAGAGCAAAGATTAGCATACGTCTCATTTCAATGCCACTAATTTGAATGCCGCCTCTGGTTTTAACTCTTAACCTATGAGCAAAACCCTAACCACGCCCCCAATCCAAGGCCTAACCCCAAGCTAACCCCAGACTTACTGAAAGCTGGCACCTGCTGTTTAGGTTAGGAACTGCATCTAACCCCAAGCTAACCCCAGACTTACTGAAAGCTGGCACCTGCTGTTTAGGTTAGGAACTGCATCTAACCCCAAGCTAACCCCAGACTTACTGAAAGCTGGCACCTGCTGTTTAGGTTAGGAACTGCATCTAACCCCAAGCTAACCCCAGACTTACTGAAAGCTGGCACCTGCTGTTTAGGTTAGGAACTGCATCTAACCCCAAGCTAACCCCAGACTTACTGAAAGCTGGCACCTGCTGTTTAGGTTAGGAACTGCATCTAACCCCACATGAAATTAAGAAACCCAAATGAAAGGGCACATTTTCTGCATAATTGCACAGCTTGTAACCCTTGTAACCAATCATGGCTACATCTCTGTAGCAAGCTTTAGGAGCTGAGAAATCGATCCAAGTTTGAATTAGGGCCTGTTTATGTAGCTGCAGACAGTTCTCTTGTCCTTTATGTTCCACGTTTCCTTAATCTTAACCATCACCTAATCCCTAATTACTCTAACCCCAACCTCAATAAACCTAATCTTAACCATCACCTAATCCCTAATTACTCTAACCCCAACCTCAATAAACCTAATCTTAACCATAACCTCATTCCTAATTATTCCAACCCCAACCTCAATAAGCCTAATCTTAACCATAACCTAATCCCTAATTACTCTAACCCCAACCTCAATAAACCTAATCTTAACCATCACCTAATCCCTAATTACTCTAACCCCAACCTCAATAAACCTAATCTTAACCATCACCTAATCCCTAATTACTCTAACCCCAACCTCAATAAACCTAATCTTAACCATAACCTCATTCCTAATTATTCCAACCCCAACCTCAATAAGCCTAATCTTAACCATAACCTAATCCCTAATTACTCTAACCCCAACCTCAATAGACTCATCTCAACGATGACCTTACCCCAATTATTTACCATAACCCAACCCCTAATTACTCTAACCCTAAGCTTAATAAACCTAATTTCAACCCAATTCCCAATTATTCCAACCCCAACCACAATAAACTCCATTTCAACCATAACCCAACTCCCAATTATTCTAACCCTAATCCTAATAAACCTTCCAACTAGAACCTAACCTTCATTTACACTGTCCCCAATCACAATAAATGAAATTTCAATTATAGTTCAGTCCATAATTATATCAACTCTAACCTTAATAAACCTAATTACAACTTCAACCCAATTTCCAAGTACTTTAAATTCAATACACTGAAGCTCTACTACAACCTAATCTTTGATCATCCTAGCCCTGACCCCAAATAAACTGAATTTTAACCGCAATCTAATCACCCATCATCCTAACCCCAATTTAGATTAAAACTAGACTGACTACAACCCACCCTACCTACAATTAATTCAACTTCGACCTCAATAGATATATTTCTAACCCTGACCTACCTTAACCACCTTGACCATAAATTATACAATATAATTGATTGACCTAAAACATAATTTAAAATGGAAACCCCCAAAATAAATCGATATCCTATGTAATATTAATGAAATAAAAAAGGAATAAGGAAAAAAAGGTTATACCACAAGAGGGACACCTGAGGGCGCCACAGTCAACATGAAGTCCTCGAGGATGTTTGGGTATGGATATGGACGTTTGTGTAATATTTTTTGCCACAAGCAAACCAAGAATACACACCGTAGAGAAGTTTAAAGAGCCAAGCGCGCTGAGAACACGACGGTAAACACTTTACAACATGTGTACATAACTAAACATATACTAACACCTAACTACCAGTTTATTAACAATGAATTAATACATCGACTGATAGTGAGTGCATCATGAATTATTGATGAATTAATGATATGTATACATTAACAAATTAATGAGTGACATATGAATAGACTAGGGTTAAATTGGGCCTATTCGGTGCGTACTCTCTCTTAAGCTGGGAAGCCTCGACTTCCCGGCTTGACGGAATCCTAAGGCACCGCTCATTTTTGATCCTCTGCTGCCATCTTTTGGAATAGTCATGCCACATCACTTAGTATGATTTCAGGTTTTTCAACAGCTCATATTCCAAAAAATACCAAACCTTGGCTACCTGATAAGTCAGAAGAATGTCAACCGAACTGTTCACATCTTGTTCAATCGATTCAGGTACTTTACTGTTCTGTTCCTTTATTTTTTATTGTTATTTTTTAACATTACACACACTGCCAATTGCCTGTGTGTGTGTGTGTGTGTGTGTGTGTGTGTCTGTGTCTGTGTCTGTGTGTGTGTGTGTGTGTGTGTGTGTCCACGTACTCGGCCCATGAATCTCATTCTGATACCAGGGGTTACCATTCGTGTTCTTGAACGATTATTGCATTTTTGTGCTTATCATATGTTTTGTTTTGTTTTTTTTGTGTGTGTGTTGTGTGTCATAGGTTCGTGGTCTCGTGGATGTGTGGGTCGTGTGCTGCCCACCTCGGCCACGGACGGATCTTCTGCTCCAAGTCTGACTCGGATCATGTCCTGCTGAAATAAATAAATAAAAGGTAGGCAAATAGTTAGACATACACATGGATTGATGGATGCTTTACTGATCCCCAAGGAAATAAAAGTCCCTGTGGTACAATACAACACACATCATTGACATTACAAACCAGCAAAAAGGACATGTTTGAGTTTCAACCAATGGGATTCCAAACATTTGCATACGGCCAATAGGAGAGCAGACATTTGCATACTGCTACCTCCAGCCAATAGGAGAGCAAAGATTAGCATACGTCTCATTTCAATGCCACTAATTTGAATGCCGCCTCTGGTTTTAACTCTTAACCCTATGAGCAAAACCCTGACCACGCCCCCAATCCAAGGCCTAACCCCAAGCTAACCCCAGACTTACTGAAAGCTGGCACCTGCTGTTTAGGTTAGGAACTGCATCTAACCCCAAGCTAACCCCAGACTTACTGAAAGCTGGCACCTGCTGTTTAGGTTAGGAACTGCATCTAACCCCAAGCTAACCCCAGACTTACTGAAAGCTGGCACCTGCTGTTTAGGTTAGGAACTGCATCTAACCCCAAGCTAACCCCAGACTTACTGAAAGCTGGCACCTGCTGTTTAGGTTAGGAACTGCATCTAACCCCAAGCTAACCCCAGACTTACTGAAAGCTGGCACCTGCTGTTTAGGTTAGGAACTGCATCTAACCCCACATGAAATTAAGAAACCCAAATGAAAGGGCACATTTTCTGCATAATTGCACAGCTTGTAACCCTTGTAACCAATCATGGCTACATCTCTGTAGCAAGCTTTAGGAGCTGAGAAATCGATCCAAGTTTGAATTAGGGCCTGTTTATGTAGCTGCAGACAGTTCTCTTGTCCTTTATGTTCCACGTTTCCTTAATCTTAACCATCACCTAATCCCTAATTACTCTAACCCCAACCTCAATAAACCTAATCTTAACCATCACCTAATCCCTAATTACTCTAACCCCAACCTCAATAAACCTAATCTTAACCATAACCTCATTCCTAATTATTCCAACCCCAACCTCAATAAGCCTAATCTTAACCATAACCTAATCCCTAATTACTCTAACCCCAACCTCAATAAACCTAATCTTAACCATCACCTAATCCCTAATTACTCTAACCCCAACCTCAATAAACCTAATCTTAACCATCACCTAATCCCTAATTACTCTAACCCCAACCTCAATAAACCTAATCTTAACCATAACCTCATTCCTAATTATTCCAACCCCAACCTCAATAAGCCTAATCTTAACCATAACCTAATCCCTAATTACTCTAACCCCAACCTCAATAGACTCATCTCAACGATGACCTTACCCCAATTATTTACCATAACCCAACCCCTAATTACTCTAACCCTAAGCTTAATAAACCTAATTTCAACCCAATTCCCAATTATTCCAACCCCAACCACAATAAACTCCATTTCAACCATAACCCAACTCCCAATTATTCTAACCCTAATCCTAATAAACCTTCCAACTAGAACCTAACCTTCATTTACACTGTCCCCAATCACAATAAATGAAATTTCAATTATAGTTCAGTCCATAATTATATCAACTCTAACCTTAATAAACCTAATTACAACTTCAACCCAATTTCCAAGTACTTTAAATTCAATACACTGAAGCTCTACTACAACCTAATCTTTGATCATCCTAGCCCTGACCCCAAATAAACTGAATTTTAACCGCAATCTAATCACCCATCATCCTAACCCCAATTTAGATTAAAACTAGACTGACTACAACCCACCCTACCTACAATTAATTCAACTTCGACCTCAATAGATATATTTCTAACCCTGACCTACCTTAACCACCTTGACCATAAATTATACAATATAATTGATTGACCTAAAACATAATTTAAAATGGAAACCCCCAAAATAAATCGATATCCTATGTAATATTAATGAAATAAAAAAGGAATAAGGAAAAAAAGGTTATACCACAAGAGGGACACCTGAGGGCGCCACAGTCAACATGAAGTCCTCGAGGATGTTTGGGTATGGATATGGACGTTTGTGTAATATTTTTTGCCACAAGCAAACCAAGAATACACACCGTAGAGAAGTTTAAAGAGCCAAGCGCGCTGAGAACACGACGGTAAACACTTTACAACATGTGTACATAACTAAACATATACTAACACCTAACTACCAGTTTATTAACAATGAATTAATACATCGACTGATAGTGAGTGCATCATGAATTATTGATGAATTAATGATATGTATACATTAACAAATTAATGAGTGACATATGAATAGACTAGGGTTAAATTGGGCCTATTCGGTGCGTACTCTCTCTTAAGCTGGGAAGCCTCGACTTCCCGGCTTGACGGAATCCTAAGGCACCGCTCATTTTTGATCCTCTGCTGCCATCTTTTGGAATAGTCATGCCACATCACTTAGTATGATTTCAGGTTTTTCAACAGCTCGTATTCCAAAAAATACCAAACCTTGGCTACCTGATAAGTCAGAAGAATGTCAACCGAACTGTTCACATCTTGTTCAATCGATTCAGGTACTTTACTGTTCTGTTCCTTTATTTTTTATTGTTATTTTTTAACATTACACACACTGCCAATTGCCTGTGTGTGTGTGTGTGTGTGTGTGTGTGTGTGTGTGTGTCTGTGTCTGTGTCTGTGTGTGTGTGTGTGTGTGTGTGTGTCCACGTACTCGGCCCATGAATCTCATTCTGATACCAGGGGTTACCATTCGTGTTCTTGAACGATTATTGCATTTTTGTGCTTATCATATGTTTTGTTTTGTTTTTTTTGTGTGTGTGTTGTGTGTCATAGGTTCGTGGTCTCGTGGATGTGTGGGTCGTGTGCTGCCCACCTCGGCCACGGACGGATCTTCTGCTCCAAGTCTGACTCGGATCATGTCCTGCTGAAATAAATAAATAAAAGGTAGGCAAATAGTTAGACATACACATGGATTGATGGATGCTTTACTGATCCCCAAGGAAATAAAAGTCCCTGTGGTACAATACAACACACATCATTGACATTACAAACCAGCAAAAAGGACATGTTTGAGTTTCAACCAATGGGATTCCAAACATTTGCATACGGCCAATAGGAGAGCAGACATTTGCATACTGCTACCTCCAGCCAATAGGAGAGCAAAGATTAGCATACGTCTCATTTCAATGCCACTAATTTGAATGCCGCCTCTGGTTTTAACTCTTAACCCTATGAGCAAAACCCTAACCACGCCCCCAATCCAAGGCCTAACCCCAAGCTAACCCCAGACTTACTGCAAGGTGGCACCTGCTGTTTAGGTTAGGAACTGCATCTAACCCCAAGCTAACCCCAGACTTACTGAAAGCTGGCACCTGCTGTTTAGGTTAGGAACTGCATCTAACCCCACATGAAATTAAGAAACCCAAATGAAAGGGCACATTTTCTGCATAATTGCACAGCTTGTAACCCTTGTAACCAATCATGGCTACATCTCTGTAGCAAGCTTTAGGAGCTGAGAAATCGATCCAAGTTTGAATTAGGGCCTGTTTATGTAGCTGCAGACAGTTCTCTTGTCCTTTATGTTCCACGTTTCCTTAATTTTAACCATAACCTAATCCCTAATTATTCTAACCCCAACCTCAATAAACCTAATCTTAACCATTACCTAATCCCTAATTATTCTAACCCCAACCTCAATAAACCTAATCTTAACCATTACCTAATCCCTAATTACTCTAACCCCAACCTCAATAAACCTAATCTTAACCATTACCTAATCCCTAATTACTCTAACCCCAACCTCAATAAACCTAATCTTAACCATAACCTCATTCCTAATTATTCCAACCCCAACCTCAATAAGCCTAATCTTAACCATAACCTAATCCCTAATTACTCTAACCCCAACCTCAATAAACCTAATCTTAACCATTACCTAATCCCTAATTACTCTAACCCCAACCTCAATAAACCTAATCTTAACCATAACCTAATCTTAACCATCACCTAATCCCTAATTACTCTAACCCCAACCTCAATAAACCTAATCTTAACCATCACCTAATCCCTAATTACTCTAACCCCAACCTCAATAAACCTAATCTTAACCATAACCTCATTTCTAATTATTCCAACCCCAACCTCAATAAGCCTAATCTTAACCATAACCTAATCCCTAATTATTCTAACCCCAACCTCAATAGACTCATCTCAACGATGACCTTACCCCAATTATTTACCATAACCCAACCCCTAATTACTCTAACCCTAAGCTTAATAAACCTAATTTCAACCCAATTCCCAATTATTCCCGTATCTCGGACGCCTTTAGGACCAGGGTCACGGGGCTCCGATATGTCGCTCGTGCCTACGCGCGGTCCGTCGTACTCTGGTCCGGTGGGCCTACGACATCCGGTTCCCTCGCGGGACCTCCGCACGTCGTCTGGGGCCTGACGACTACTCGCGTACGCGTCGGGGCCCGTGTCTCGGCCGCCTTTCGGACCACGGTGACGGGGCTCCGATATGTCGCTCGTGGCCGGGCCCCCTCCGACGTGCTCGGTTTCGGTGCGCCTACGTCCTACGGTTCCGCCGCGGGACCCCGAAACGTGGTTTTTTGGGCCTACTCGCGTACGCGTCGGGGGCCCGTATCTCGGCCGTCTTTCCACGCGGGACCGCGGGGCTCCGATATGTCGCTGGTAGGTTGGACCTGCACGCCCTGTGCGATTTTGGAGGTCCTACGACGTTTCTTCGAATTTTCCCGATTATTTGACTGAGTGTAGACTAGGGTCAGATCGGCCGCATTCTCTTAATCCGGGAACCTTGCACCATATGGTCGCTGCTTCCCGGCTTAAGGATCTGACCTCTGCAGGGCATGTTCGGAACTGCATCGACATTAAGAAAAGGAAATAAGAAACCCGATGAAACGGCACATTTTCCAGTGTTAGTGCACAGCTTGAAGTTTGTTCTTCTGACCAATCGTTGCTACATCTATGCTGTAGCAGCCTCAAGAGCTGAGAAATCCCATTTTGAATGAATTAAAAGTCAATCGGCGTCTATCCCAGTGGGTTCGGACACCAGCTCTGAATATCCTTCATGAACATAATATCATTGTATGTTGTGTTTGTCTGGATTGAGCTTTTTACATGAAATTATTTACACACTTTATGAACAGATTTTGGAAAGCTCTTTCACTTTGCATTGGAAACACTACATTTCAAGCCGACCACTTCTCCCTGCTCACAGCTGGAAACGCACCGCTCGTTTTTAACCCTCTGCTGCCATCTACTGGACGTTTTCGGTTACAACGTCCTCATGTACTTTTAGAAGTCATACAGCACCAGTTTGTAGGACTTTCAAGGTAGAATGAACCACCTCGTACCCCCCCAACGACACCAGCTATCTTTTTTTGTACCCCCACTGCCTAATTACTTTTACTGGGCTCCAATCTTTAAGTCAGAAGAATGTCAACCGATTTTTGTACCTCATTACAAAACAAACCCCAAGCTAACCCCAGACTTACTGCAAGGTGGCACCTGCTGTTTAGGTTAGGAACTGCATCTAACCCCAAGCTAACCCCAGACTTACTGAAAGCTGGCACCTGCTGTTTAGGTTAGGAACTGCATCTAACCCCAAGCTAACCCCAGACTTACTGAAAGCTGGCACCTGCTGTTTAGGTTAGGAACTGCATCTAACCCCAAGCTAACCCCAGACTTACTGCAAGGTGGCACCTGCTGTTTAGGTTAGGAACTGCATCTAACCCCAAGCTAACCCCAGACTTACTGAAAGCTGGCACCTGCTGTTTAGGTTAGGAACTGCATCTAACCCCACATGAAATTAAGAAACCCAAATGAAAGGGCACATTTTCTGCATAATTGCACAGCTTGTAACCCTTGTAACCAATCATGGCTACATCTCTGTAGCAAGCTTTAGGAGCTGAGAAATCGATCCAAGTTTGAATTAGGGCCTGTTTATGTAGCTGCAGACAGTTCTCTTGTCCTTTATGTTCCACGTTTCCTTAATCTTAACCATCACCTAATCCCTAATTACTCTAACCCCAACCTCAATAAACCTAATCTTAACCATCACCTAATCCCTAATTACTCTAACCCCAACCTCAATAAACCTAATCTTAACCATAACCTCATTCCTAATTATTCCAACCCCAACCTCAATAAGCCTAATCTTAACCATAACCGAATCCCTAATTACTCTAACCCCAACCTCAATAGACTCATCTCAACGATGACCTTACCCCAATTATTTACCATGACCCAACCCCTAATTACTCTAACCCTAAGCTTAATAAACCTAATTTCAACCCAATTCCCAATTATTCCAACCCCAACCACAATAAACTCCATTTCAACCATAACCCAACTCCCAATTATTCTAACCCTAATCCTAATAAACCTTCCAACTAGAACCTAACCTTCATTTACACTGTCCCCAATCACAATAAATGAAATTTCAATTATAGTTCAGTCCATAATTATATCAACTCTAACCTTAATAAACCTAATTACAACTTCAACCCAATTTCCAAGTACTTTAAATTCAATACACTGAAGCTCTACTACAACCTAATCTTTGATCATCCTAGCCCTGACCCCAAATAAACTGAATTTTAACCGCAATCTAATCACCCATCATCCTAACCCCAATTTAGATTAAAACTAGACTGACTACAACCCACCCTACCTACAATTAATTCAACTTCGACCTCAATAGATATATTTCTAACCCTGACCTACCTTAACCACCTTGACCATAAATTATACAATATAATTGATTGACCTAAAACATAATTTAAAATGGAAACCCCCAAAATCAATCGATATCCTATGTAATATTAATGAAATAAAAAAGGAATAAGGAAAAAAAGGTTATACCACAAGAGGGACACCTGAGGGCGCCACAGTCAACATGAAGTCCTCGAGGATGTTTGGGTATGGATATGGACGTTTGTGTAATATTTTTTGCCACAAGCAAACCAAGAATACACACCGTAGAGAAGTTTAAAGAGCCAAGCGCGCTGAGAACACGACGGTAAACACTTTACAACATGTGTACATAACTAAACATATACTAACACCTAACTACCAGTTTATTAACAATGAATTAATACATCGACTGATAGTGAGTGCATCATGAATTATTGATGAATTAATGATATGTATACATTAACAAATTAATGAGTGACATATGAATAGACTAGGGTTAAATTGGGCCTATTCGGTGCGTACTCTCTCTTAAGCTGGGAAGCCTCGACTTCCCGGCTTGACGGAATCCTAAGGCACCGCTCATTTTTGATCCTCTGCTGCCATCTTTTGGAATAGTCATGCCACATCACTTAGTATGATTTCAGGTTTTTCAACAGCTCATATTCCAAAAAATACCAAACCTTGGCTACCTGATAAGTCAGAAGAATGTCAACCGAACTGTTCACATCTTGTTCAATCGATTCAGGTACTTTACTGTTCTGTTCCTTTATTTTTTATTGTTATTTTTTAACATTACACACACTGCCAATTGCCTGTGTGTGTGTGTGTGTGTGTGTGTGTGTGTGTGTCTGTGTCTGTGTCTGTGTGTGTGTGTGTGTGTGTGTGTGTCCACGTACTCGGCCCATGAATCTCATTCTGATACCAGGGGTTACCATTCGTGTTCTTGAACGATTATTGCATTTTTGTGCTTATCATATGTTTTGTTTTGTTTTTTTTGTGTGTGTGTTGTGTGTCATAGGTTCGTGGTCTCGTGGATGTGTGGGTCGTGTGCTGCCCACCTCGGCCACGGACGGATCTTCTGCTCCAAGTCTGACTCGGATCATGTCCTGCTGAAATAAATAAATAAAAGGTAGGCAAATAGTTAGACATACACATGGATTGATGGATGCTTTACTGATCCCCAAGGAAATAAAAGTCCCTGTGGTACAATACAACACACATCATTGACATTACAAACCAGCAAAAAGGACATGTTTGAGTTTCAACCAATGGGATTCCAAACATTTGCATACGGCCAATAGGAGAGCAGACATTTGCATACTGCTACCTCCAGCCAATAGGAGAGCAAAGATTAGCATACGTCTCATTTCAATGCCACTAATTTGAATGCCGCCTCTGGTTTTAACTCTTAACCTATGAGCAAAACCCTAACCACGCCCCCAATCCAAGGCCTAACCCCAAGCTAACCCCAGACTTACTGAAAGCTGGCACCTGCTGTTTAGGTTAGGAACTGCATCTAACCCCAAGCTAACCCCAGACTTACTGAAAGCTGGCACCTGCTGTTTAGGTTAGGAACTGCATCTAACCCCAAGCTAACCCCAGACTTACTGAAAGCTGGCACCTGCTGTTTAGGTTAGGAACTGCATCTAACCCCAAGCTAACCCCAGACTTACTGAAAGCTGGCACCTGCTGTTTAGGTTAGGAACTGCATCTAACCCCAAGCTAACCCCAGACTTACTGAAAGCTGGCACCTGCTGTTTAGGTTAGGAACTGCATCTAACCCCACATGAAATTAAGAAACCCAAATGAAAGGGCACATTTTCTGCATAATTGCACAGCTTGTAACCCTTGTAACCAATCATGGCTACATCTCTGTAGCAAGCTTTAGGAGCTGAGAAATCGATCCAAGTTTGAATTAGGGCCTGTTTATGTAGCTGCAGACAGTTCTCTTGTCCTTTATGTTCCACGTTTCCTTAATCTTAACCATCACCTAATCCCTAATTACTCTAACCCCAACCTCAATAAACCTAATCTTAACCATCACCTAATCCCTAATTACTCTAACCCCAACCTCAATAAACCTAATCTTAACCATAACCTCATTCCTAATTATTCCAACCCCAACCTCAATAAGCCTAATCTTAACCATAACCTAATCCCTAATTACTCTAACCCCAACCTCAATAAACCTAATCTTAACCATCACCTAATCCCTAATTACTCTAACCCCAACCTCAATAAACCTAATCTTAACCATCACCTAATCCCTAATTACTCTAACCCCAACCTCAATAAACCTAATCTTAACCATAACCTCATTCCTAATTATTCCAACCCCAACCTCAATAAGCCTAATCTTAACCATAACCTAATCCCTAATTACTCTAACCCCAACCTCAATAGACTCATCTCAACGATGACCTTACCCCAATTATTTACCATAACCCAACCCCTAATTACTCTAACCCTAAGCTTAATAAACCTAATTTCAACCCAATTCCCAATTATTCCAACCCCAACCACAATAAACTCCATTTCAACCATAACCCAACTCCCAATTATTCTAACCCTAATCCTAATAAACCTTCCAACTAGAACCTAACCTTCATTTACACTGTCCCCAATCACAATAAATGAAATTTCAATTATAGTTCAGTCCATAATTATATCAACTCTAACCTTAATAAACCTAATTACAACTTCAACCCAATTTCCAAGTACTTTAAATTCAATACACTGAAGCTCTACTACAACCTAATCTTTGATCATCCTAGCCCTGACCCCAAATAAACTGAATTTTAACCGCAATCTAATCACCCATCATCCTAACCCCAATTTAGATTAAAACTAGACTGACTACAACCCACCCTACCTACAATTAATTCAACTTCGACCTCAATAGATATATTTCTAACCCTGACCTACCTTAACCACCTTGACCATAAATTATACAATATAATTGATTGACCTAAAACATAATTTAAAATGGAAACCCCCAAAATAAATCGATATCCTATGTAATATTAATGAAATAAAAAAGGAATAAGGAAAAAAAGGTTATACCACAAGAGGGACACCTGAGGGCGCCACAGTCAACATGAAGTCCTCGAGGATGTTTGGGTATGGATATGGACGTTTGTGTAATATTTTTTGCCACAAGCAAACCAAGAATACACACCGTAGAGAAGTTTAAAGAGCCAAGCGCGCTGAGAACACGACGGTAAACACTTTACAACATGTGTACATAACTAAACATATACTAACACCTAACTACCAGTTTATTAACAATGAATTAATACATCGACTGATAGTGAGTGCATCATGAATTATTGATGAATTAATGATATGTATACATTAACAAATTAATGAGTGACATATGAATAGACTAGGGTTAAATTGGGCCTATTCGGTGCGTACTCTCTCTTAAGCTGGGAAGCCTCGACTTCCCGGCTTGACGGAATCCTAAGGCACCGCTCATTTTTGATCCTCTGCTGCCATCTTTTGGAATAGTCATGCCACATCACTTAGTATGATTTCAGGTTTTTCAACAGCTCGTATTCCAAAAAATACCAAACCTTGGCTACCTGATAAGTCAGAAGAATGTCAACCGAACTGTTCACATCTTGTTCAATCGATTCAGGTACTTTACTGTTCTGTTCCTTTATTTTTTATTGTTATTTTTTAACATTACACACACTGCCAATTGCCTGTGTGTGTGTGTGTGTGTGTGTGTGTGTGTGTGTGTGTCTGTGTCTGTGTCTGTGTGTGTGTGTGTGTGTGTGTGTGTCCACGTACTCGGCCCATGAATCTCATTCTGATACCAGGGGTTACCATTCGTGTTCTTGAACGATTATTGCATTTTTGTGCTTATCATATGTTTTGTTTTGTTTTTTTTGTGTGTGTGTTGTGTGTCATAGGTTCGTGGTCTCGTGGATGTGTGGGTCGTGTGCTGCCCACCTCGGCCACGGACGGATCTTCTGCTCCAAGTCTGACTCGGATCATGTCCTGCTGAAATAAATAAATAAAAGGTAGGCAAATAGTTAGACATACACATGGATTGATGGATGCTTTACTGATCCCCAAGGAAATAAAAGTCCCTGTGGTACAATACAACACACATCATTGACATTACAAACCAGCAAAAAGGACATGTTTGAGTTTCAACCAATGGGATTCCAAACATTTGCATACGGCCAATAGGAGAGCAGACATTTGCATACTGCTACCTCCAGCCAATAGGAGAGCAAAGATTAGCATACGTCTCATTTCAATGCCACTAATTTGAATGCCGCCTCTGGTTTTAACTCTTAACCTATGAGCAAAACCCTAACCACGCCCCCAATCCAAGGCCTAACCCCAAGCTAACCCCAGACTTACTGCAAGGTGGCACCTGCTGTTTAGGTTAGGAACTGCATCTAACCCCAAGCTAACCCCAGACTTACTGAAAGCTGGCACCTGCTGTTTAGGTTAGGAACTGCATCTAACCCCAAGCTAACCCCAGACTTACTGAAAGCTGGCACCTGCTGTTTAGGTTAGGAACTGCATCTAACCCCAAGCTAACCCCAGACTTACTGAAAGCTGGCACCTGCTGTTTAGGTTAGGAACTGCATCTAACCCCAAGCTAACCCCAGACTTACTGAAAGCTGGCACCTGCTGTTTAGGTTAGGAACTGCATCTAACCCCACATGAAATTAAGAAACCCAAATGAAAGGGCACATTTTCTGCATAATTGCACAGCTTGTAACCCTTGTAACCAATCATGGCTACATCTCTGTAGCAAGCTTTAGGAGCTGAGAAATCGATCCAAGTTTGAATTAGGGCCTGTTTATGTAGCTGCAGACAGTTCTCTTGTCCTTTATGTTCCACGTTTCCTTAATCTTAACCATCACCTAATCCCTAATTACTCTAACCCCAACCTCAATAAACCTAATCTTAACCATCACCTAATCCCTAATTACTCTAACCCCAACCTCAATAAACCTAATCTTAACCATAACCTCATTCCTAATTATTCCAACCCCAACCTCAATAAGCCTAATCTTAACCATAACCTAATCCCTAATTACTCTAACCCCAACCTCAATAAACCTAATCTTAACCATCACCTAATCCCTAATTACTCTAACCCCAACCTCAATAAACCTAATCTTAACCATCACCTAATCCCTAATTACTCTAACCCCAACCTCAATAAACCTAATCTTAACCATAACCTCATTCCTAATTATTCCAACCCCAACCTCAATAAGCCTAATCTTAACCATAACCTAATCCCTAATTACTCTAACCCCAACCTCAATAGACTCATCTCAACGATGACCTTACCCCAATTATTTACCATAACCCAACCCCTAATTACTCTAACCCTAAGCTTAATAAACCTAATTTCAACCCAATTCCCAATTATTCCAACCCCAACCACAATAAACTCCATTTCAACCATAACCCAACTCCCAATTATTCTAACCCTAATCCTAATAAACCTTCCAACTAGAACCTAACCTTCATTTACACTGTCCCCAATCACAATAAATGAAATTTCAATTATAGTTCAGTCCATAATTATATCAACTCTAACCTTAATAAACCTAATTACAACTTCAACCCAATTTCCAAGTACTTTAAATTCAATACACTGAAGCTCTACTACAACCTAATCTTTGATCATCCTAGCCCTGACCCCAAATAAACTGAATTTTAACCGCAATCTAATCACCCATCATCCTAACCCCAATTTAGATTAAAACTAGACTGACTACAACCCACCCTACCTACAATTAATTCAACTTCGACCTCAATAGATATATTTCTAACCCTGACCTACCTTAACCACCTTGACCATAAATTATACAATATAATTGATTGACCTAAAACATAATTTAAAATGGAAACCCCCAAAATAAATCGATATCCTATGTAATATTAATGAAATAAAAAAGGAATAAGGAAAAAAAGGTTATACCACAAGAGGGACACCTGAGGGCGCCACAGTCAACATGAAGTCCTCGAGGATGTTTGGGTATGGATATGGACGTTTGTGTAATATTTTTTGCCACAAGCAAACCAAGAATACACACCGTAGAGAAGTTTAAAGAGCCAAGCGCGCTGAGAACACGACGGTAAACACTTTACAACATGTGTACATAACTAAACATATACTAACACCTAACTACCAGTTTATTAACAATGAATTAATACATCGACTGATAGTGAGTGCATCATGAATTATTGATGAATTAATGATATGTATACATTAACAAATTAATGAGTGACATATGAATAGACTAGGGTTAAATTGGGCCTATTCGGTGCGTACTCTCTCTTAAGCTGGGAAGCCTCGACTTCCCGGCTTGACGGAATCCTAAGGCACCGCTCATTTTTGATCCTCTGCTGCCATCTTTTGGAATAGTCATGCCACATCACTTAGTATGATTTCAGGTTTTTCAACAGCTCATATTCCAAAAAATACCAAACCTTGGCTACCTGATAAGTCAGAAGAATGTCAACCGAACTGTTCACATCTTGTTCAATCGATTCAGGTACTTTACTGTTCTGTTCCTTTATTTTTTATTGTTATTTTTTAACATTACACACACTGCCAATTGCCTGTGTGTGTGTGTGTGTGTGTGTGTGTCTGTGTCTGTGTCTGTGTGTGTGTGTGTGTGTGTGTGTGTCCACGTACTCGGCCCATGAATCTCATTCTGATACCAGGGGTTACCATTCGTGTTCTTGAACGATTATTGCATTTTTGTGCTTATCATATGTTTTGTTTTGTTTTTTTTGTGTGTGTGTTGTGTGTCATAGGTTCGTGGTCTCGTGGATGTGTGGGTCGTGTGCTGCCCACCTCGGCCACGGACGGATCTTCTGCTCCAAGTCTGACTCGGATCATGTCCTGCTGAAATAAATAAATAAAAGGTAGGCAAATAGTTAGACATACACATGGATTGATGGATGCTTTACTGATCCCCAAGGAAATAAAAGTCCCTGTGGTACAATACAACACACATCATTGACATTACAAACCAGCAAAAAGGACATGTTTGAGTTTCAACCAATGGGATTCCAAACATTTGCATACGGCCAATAGGAGAGCAGACATTTGCATACTGCTACCTCCAGCCAATAGGAGAGCAAAGATTAGCATACGTCTCATTTCAATGCCACTAATTTGAATGCCGCCTCTGGTTTTAACTCTTAACCTAACCCTAACCCTAACCCTAACCCTAACCCTAACCCTAACCCTAACCCTAACCCTAGCTGGCACCTGCTGTTTAGGTTAGGAACTGCATCTAACCCCAAGCTAACCCCAGACTTACTGCAAGGTGGCACCTGCTGTTTAGGTTAGGAACTGCATCTAACCCCAAGCTAACCCCAGACTTACTGAAAGCTGGCACCTGCTGTTTAGGTTAGGAACTGCATCTAACCCCACATGAAATTAAGAAACCCAAATGAAAGGGCACATTTTCTGCATAATTGCACAGCTTGTAACCCTTGTAACCAATCATGGCTACATCTCTGTAGCAAGCTTTAGGAGCTGAGAAATCGATCCAAGTTTGAATTAGGGCCTGTTTATGTAGCTGCAGACAGTTCTCTTGTCCTTTATGTTCCACGTTTCCTTAATCTTAACCATCACCTAATCCCTAATTACTCTAACCCCAACCTCAATAAACCTAATCTTAACCATCACCTAATCCCTAATTACTCTAACCCCAACCTCAATAAACCTAATCTTAACCATAACCTCATTCCTAATTATTCCAACCCCAACCTCAATAAGCCTAATCTTAACCATAACCTAATCCCTAATTACTCTAACCCCAACCTCAATAAACCTAATCTTAACCATCACCTAATCCCTAATTACTCTAACCCCAACCTCAATAAACCTAATCTTAACCATCACCTAATCCCTAATTACTCTAACCCCAACCTCAATAAACCTAATCTTAACCATAACCTCATTCCTAATTATTCCAACCCCAACCTCAATAAGCCTAATCTTAACCATAACCTAATCCCTAATTACTCTAACCCCAACCTCAATAGACTCATCTCAACGATGACCTTACCCCAATTATTTACCATAACCCAACCCCTAATTACTCTAACCCTAAGCTTAATAAACCTAATTTCAACCCAATTCCCAATTATTCCAACCCCAACCACAATAAACTCCATTTCAACCATAACCCAACTCCCAATTATTCTAACCCTAATCCTAATAAACCTTCCAACTAGAACCTAACCTTCATTTACACTGTCCCCAATCACAATAAATGAAATTTCAATTATAGTTCAGTCCATAATTATATCAACTCTAACCTTAATAAACCTAATTACAACTTCAACCCAATTTCCAAGTACTTTAAATTCAATACACTGAAGCTCTACTACAACCTAATCTTTGATCATCCTAGCCCTGACCCCAAATAAACTGAATTTTAACCGCAATCTAATCACCCATCATCCTAACCCCAATTTAGATTAAAACTAGACTGACTACAACCCACCCTACCTACAATTAATTCAACTTCGACCTCAATAGATATATTTCTAACCCTGACCTACCTTAACCACCTTGACCATAAATTATACAATATAATTGATTGACCTAAAACATAATTTAAAATGGAAACCCCCAAAATAAATCGATATCCTATGTAATATTAATGAAATAAAAAAGGAATAAGGAAAAAAAGGTTATACCACAAGAGGGACACCTGAGGGCGCCACAGTCAACATGAAGTCCTCGAGGATGTTTGGGTATGGATATGGACGTTTGTGTAATATTTTTTGCCACAAGCAAACCAAGAATACACACCGTAGAGAAGTTTAAAGAGCCAAGCGCGCTGAGAACACGACGGTAAACACTTTACAACATGTGTACATAACTAAACATATACTAACACCTAACTACCAGTTTATTAACAATGAATTAATACATCGACTGATAGTGAGTGCATCATGAATTATTGATGAATTAATGATATGTATACATTAACAAATTAATGAGTGACATATGAATAGACTAGGGTTAAATTGGGCCTATTCGGTGCGTACTCTCTCTTAAGCTGGGAAGCCTCGACTTCCCGGCTTGACGGAATCCTAAGGCACCGCTCATTTTTGATCCTCTGCTGCCATCTTTTGGAATAGTCATGCCACATCACTTAGTATGATTTCAGGTTTTTCAACAGCTCGTATTCCAAAAAATACCAAACCTTGGCTACCTGATAAGTCAGAAGAATGTCAACCGAACTGTTCACATCTTGTTCAATCGATTCAGGTACTTTACTGTTCTGTTCCTTTATTTTTTATTGTTATTTTTTAACATTACACACACTGCCAATTGCCTGTGTGTGTGTGTGTGTGTGTGTGTGTGTGTGTGTGTCTGTGTCTGTGTCTGTGTGTGTGTGTGTGTGTGTGTGTGTGTGTCCACGTACTCGGCCCATGAATCTCATTCTGATACCAGGGGTTACCATTCGTGTTCTTGAACGATTATTGCATTTTTGTGCTTATCATATGTTTTGTTTTGTTTTTTTTGTGTGTGTGTTGTGTGTCATAGGTTCGTGGTCTCGTGGATGTGTGGGTCGTGTGCTGCCCACCTCGGCCACGGACGGATCTTCTGCTCCAAGTCTGACTCGGATCATGTCCTGCTGAAATAAATAAATAAAAGGTAGGCAAATAGTTAGACATACACATGGATTGATGGATGCTTTACTGATCCCCAAGGAAATAAAAGTCCCTGTGGTACAATACAACACACATCATTGACATTACAAACCAGCAAAAAGGACATGTTTGAGTTTCAACCAATGGGATTCCAAACATTTGCATACGGCCAATAGGAGAGCAGACATTTGCATACTGCTACCTCCAGCCAATAGGAGAGCAAAGATTAGCATACGTCTCATTTCAATGCCACTAATTTGAATGCCGCCTCTGGTTTTAACTCTTAACCTATGAGCAAAACCCTAACCACGCCCCCAATCCAAGGCCTAACCCCAAGCTAACCCCAAGCTAACCCCAGACTTACTGCAAGGTGGCACCTGCTGTTTAGGTTAGGAACTGCATCTAACCCCAAGCTAACCCCAGACTTACTGAAAGCTGGCACCTGCTGTTTAGGTTAGGAACTGCATCTAACCCCACATGAAATTAAGAAACCCAAATGAAAGGGCACATTTTCTGCATAATTGCACAGCTTGTAACCCTTGTAACCAATCATGGCTACATCTCTGTAGCAAGCTTTAGGAGCTGAGAAATCGATCCAAGTTTGAATTAGGGCCTGTTTATGTAGCTGCAGACAGTTCTCTTGTCCTTTATGTTCCACGTTTCCTTAATTTTAACCATAACCTAATCCCTAATTATTCTAACCCCAACCTCAATAAACCTAATCTTAACCATTACCTAATCCCTAATTATTCTAACCCCAACCTCAATAAACCTAATCTTAACCATTACCTAATCCCTAATTACTCTAACCCCAACCTCAATAAACCTAATCTTAACCATTACCTAATCCCTAATTACTCTAACCCCAACCTCAATAAACCTAATCTTAACCATAACCTCATTCCTAATTATTCCAACCCCAACCTCAATAAGCCTAATCTTAACCATAACCTAATCCCTAATTACTCTAACCCCAACCTCAATAAACCTAATCTTAACCATTACCTAATCCCTAATTACTCTAACCCCAACCTCAATAAACCTAATCTTAACCATAACCTAATCTTAACCATCACCTAATCCCTAATTACTCTAACCCCAACCTCAATAAACCTAATCTTAACCATCACCTAATCCCTAATTACTCTAACCCCAACCTCAATAAACCTAATCTTAACCATAACCTCATTTCTAATTATTCCAACCCCAACCTCAATAAGCCTAATCTTAACCATAACCTAATCCCTAATTATTCTAACCCCAACCTCAATAGACTCATCTCAACGATGACCTTACCCCAATTATTTACCATAACCCAACCCCTAATTACTCTAACCCTAAGCTTAATAAACCTAATTTCAACCCAATTCCCAATTATTCCCGTATCTCGGACGCCTTTAGGACCAGGGTCACGGGGCTCCGATATGTCGCTCGTGCCTACGCGCGGTCCGTCGTACTCTGGTCCGGTGGGCCTACGACATCCGGTTCCCTCGCGGGACCTCCGCACGTCGTCTGGGGCCTGACGACTACTCGCGTACGCGTCGGGGCCCGTGTCTCGGCCGCCTTTCGGACCACGGTGACGGGGCTCCGATATGTCGCTCGTGGCCGGGCCCCCTCCGACGTGCTCGGTTTCGGTGCGCCTACGTCCTACGGTTCCGCCGCGGGACCCCGAAACGTGGTTTTTTGGGCCTACTCGCGTACGCGTCGGGGGCCCGTATCTCGGCCGTCTTTCCACGCGGGACCGCGGGGCTCCGATATGTCGCTGGTAGGTTGGACCTGCACGCCCTGTGCGATTTTGGAGGTCCTACGACGTTTCTTCGAATTTTCCCGATTATTTGACTGAGTGTAGACTAGGGTCAGATCGGCCGCATTCTCTTAATCCGGGAACCTTGCACCATATGGTCGCTGCTTCCCGGCTTAAGGATCTGACCTCTGCAGGGCATGTTCGGAACTGCATCGACATTAAGAAAAGGAAATAAGAAACCCGATGAAACGGCACATTTTCCAGTGTTAGTGCACAGCTTGAAGTTTGTTCTTCTGACCAATCGTTGCTACATCTATGCTGTAGCAGCCTCAAGAGCTGAGAAATCCCATTTTGAATGAATTAAAAGTCAATCGGCGTCTATCCCAGTGGGTTCGGACACCAGCTCTGAATATCCTTCATGAACATAATATCATTGTATGTTGTGTTTGTCTGGATTGAGCTTTTTACATGAAATTATTTACACACTTTATGAACAGATTTTGGAAAGCTCTTTCACTTTGCATTGGAAACACTACATTTCAAGCCGACCACTTCTCCCTGCTCACAGCTGGAAACGCACCGCTCGTTTTTAACCCTCTGCTGCCATCTACTGGACGTTTTCGGTTACAACGTCCTCATGTACTTTTAGAAGTCATACAGCACCAGTTTGTAGGACTTTCAAGGTAGAATGAACCACCTCGTACCCCCCCAACGACACCAGCTATCTTTTTTTGTACCCCCACTGCCTAATTACTTTTACTGGGCTCCAATCTTTAAGTCAGAAGAATGTCAACCGATTTTTGTACCTCATTACAAAACAAACCCCAAGCTAACCCCAGACTTACTGCAAGGTGGCACCTGCTGTTTAGGTTAGGAACTGCATCTAACCCCAAGCTAACCCCAGACTTACTGAAAGCTGGCACCTGCTGTTTAGGTTAGGAACTGCATCTAACCCCAAGCTAACCCCAGACTTACTGAAAGCTGGCACCTGCTGTTTAGGTTAGGAACTGCATCTAACCCCAAGCTAACCCCAGACTTACTGCAAGGTGGCACCTGCTGTTTAGGTTAGGAACTGCATCTAACCCCAAGCTAACCCCAGACTTACTGAAAGCTGGCACCTGCTGTTTAGGTTAGGAACTGCATCTAACCCCACATGAAATTAAGAAACCCAAATGAAAGGGCACATTTTCTGCATAATTGCACAGCTTGTAACCCTTGTAACCAATCATGGCTACATCTCTGTAGCAAGCTTTAGGAGCTGAGAAATCGATCCAAGTTTGAATTAGGGCCTGTTTATGTAGCTGCAGACAGTTCTCTTGTCCTTTATGTTCCACGTTTCCTTAATCTTAACCATCACCTAATCCCTAATTACTCTAACCCCAACCTCAATAAACCTAATCTTAACCATCACCTAATCCCTAATTACTCTAACCCCAACCTCAATAAACCTAATCTTAACCATAACCTCATTCCTAATTATTCCAACCCCAACCTCAATAAGCCTAATCTTAACCATAACCGAATCCCTAATTACTCTAACCCCAACCTCAATAGACTCATCTCAACGATGACCTTACCCCAATTATTTACCATGACCCAACCCCTAATTACTCTAACCCTAAGCTTAATAAACCTAATTTCAACCCAATTCCCAATTATTCCAACCCCAACCACAATAAACTCCATTTCAACCATAACCCAACTCCCAATTATTCTAACCCTAATCCTAATAAACCTTCCAACTAGAACCTAACCTTCATTTACACTGTCCCCAATCACAATAAATGAAATTTCAATTATAGTTCAGTCCATAATTATATCAACTCTAACCTTAATAAACCTAATTACAACTTCAACCCAATTTCCAAGTACTTTAAATTCAATACACTGAAGCTCTACTACAACCTAATCTTTGATCATCCTAGCCCTGACCCCAAATAAACTGAATTTTAACCGCAATCTAATCACCCATCATCCTAACCCCAATTTAGATTAAAACTAGACTGACTACAACCCACCCTACCTACAATTAATTCAACTTCGACCTCAATAGATATATTTCTAACCCTGACCTACCTTAACCACCTTGACCATAAATTATACAATATAATTGATTGACCTAAAACATAATTTAAAATGGAAACCCCCAAAATAAATCGATATCCTATGTAATATTAATGAAATAAAAAAGGAATAAGGAAAAAAAGGTTATACCACAAGAGGGACACCTGAGGGCGCCACAGTCAACATGAAGTCCTCGAGGATGTTTGGGTATGGATATGGACGTTTGTGTAATATTTTTTGCCACAAGCAAACCAAGAATACACACCGTAGAGAAGTTTAAAGAGCCAAGCGCGCTGAGAACACGACGGTAAACACTTTACAACATGTGTACATAACTAAACATATACTAACACCTAACTACCAGTTTATTAACAATGAATTAATACATCGACTGATAGTGAGTGCATCATGAATTATTGATGAATTAATGATATGTATACATTAACAAATTAATGAGTGACATATGAATAGACTAGGGTTAAATTGGGCCTATTCGGTGCGTACTCTCTCTTAAGCTGGGAAGCCTCGACTTCCCGGCTTGACGGAATCCTAAGGCACCGCTCATTTTTGATCCTCTGCTGCCATCTTTTGGAATAGTCATGCCACATCACTTAGTATGATTTCAGGTTTTTCAACAGCTCATATTCCAAAAAATACCAAACCTTGGCTACCTGATAAGTCAGAAGAATGTCAACCGAACTGTTCACATCTTGTTCAATCGATTCAGGTACTTTACTGTTCTGTTCCTTTATTTTTTATTGTTATTTTTTAACATTACACACACTGCCAATTGCCTGTGTGTGTGTGTGTGTGTGTGTGTGTGTCTGTGTCTGTGTCTGTGTGTGTGTGTGTGTGTGTGTGTGTCCACGTACTCGGCCCATGAATCTCATTCTGATACCAGGGGTTACCATTCGTGTTCTTGAACGATTATTGCATTTTTGTGCTTATCATATGTTTTGTTTTGTTTTTTTTGTGTGTGTGTTGTGTGTCATAGGTTCGTGGTCTCGTGGATGTGTGGGTCGTGTGCTGCCCACCTCGGCCACGGACGGATCTTCTGCTCCAAGTCTGACTCGGATCATGTCCTGCTGAAATAAATAAATAAAAGGTAGGCAAATAGTTAGACATACACATGGATTGATGGATGCTTTACTGATCCCCAAGGAAATAAAAGTCCCTGTGGTACAATACAACACACATCATTGACATTACAAACCAGCAAAAAGGACATGTTTGAGTTTCAACCAATGGGATTCCAAACATTTGCATACGGCCAATAGGAGAGCAGACATTTGCATACTGCTACCTCCAGCCAATAGGAGAGCAAAGATTAGCATACGTCTCATTTCAATGCCACTAATTTGAATGCCGCCTCTGGTTTTAACTCTTAACCTATGAGCAAAACCCTAACCACGCCCCCAATCCAAGGCCTAACCCCAAGCTAACCCCAGACTTACTGAAAGCTGGCACCTGCTGTTTAGGTTAGGAACTGCATCTAACCCCAAGCTAACCCCAGACTTACTGAAAGCTGGCACCTGCTGTTTAGGTTAGGAACTGCATCTAACCCCAAGCTAACCCCAGACTTACTGAAAGCTGGCACCTGCTGTTTAGGTTAGGAACTGCATCTAACCCCAAGCTAACCCCAGACTTACTGAAAGCTGGCACCTGCTGTTTAGGTTAGGAACTGCATCTAACCCCAAGCTAACCCCAGACTTACTGAAAGCTGGCACCTGCTGTTTAGGTTAGGAACTGCATCTAACCCCACATGAAATTAAGAAACCCAAATGAAAGGGCACATTTTCTGCATAATTGCACAGCTTGTAACCCTTGTAACCAATCATGGCTACATCTCTGTAGCAAGCTTTAGGAGCTGAGAAATCGATCCAAGTTTGAATTAGGGCCTGTTTATGTAGCTGCAGACAGTTCTCTTGTCCTTTATGTTCCACGTTTCCTTAATCTTAACCATCACCTAATCCCTAATTACTCTAACCCCAACCTCAATAAACCTAATCTTAACCATCACCTAATCCCTAATTACTCTAACCCCAACCTCAATAAACCTAATCTTAACCATAACCTCATTCCTAATTATTCCAACCCCAACCTCAATAAGCCTAATCTTAACCATAACCTAATCCCTAATTACTCTAACCCCAACCTCAATAAACCTAATCTTAACCATCACCTAATCCCTAATTACTCTAACCCCAACCTCAATAAACCTAATCTTAACCATCACCTAATCCCTAATTACTCTAACCCCAACCTCAATAAACCTAATCTTAACCATAACCTCATTCCTAATTATTCCAACCCCAACCTCAATAAGCCTAATCTTAACCATAACCTAATCCCTAATTACTCTAACCCCAACCTCAATAGACTCATCTCAACGATGACCTTACCCCAATTATTTACCATAACCCAACCCCTAATTACTCTAACCCTAAGCTTAATAAACCTAATTTCAACCCAATTCCCAATTATTCCAACCCCAACCACAATAAACTCCATTTCAACCATAACCCAACTCCCAATTATTCTAACCCTAATCCTAATAAACCTTCCAACTAGAACCTAACCTTCATTTACACTGTCCCCAATCACAATAAATGAAATTTCAATTATAGTTCAGTCCATAATTATATCAACTCTAACCTTAATAAACCTAATTACAACTTCAACCCAATTTCCAAGTACTTTAAATTCAATACACTGAAGCTCTACTACAACCTAATCTTTGATCATCCTAGCCCTGACCCCAAATAAACTGAATTTTAACCGCAATCTAATCACCCATCATCCTAACCCCAATTTAGATTAAAACTAGACTGACTACAACCCACCCTACCTACAATTAATTCAACTTCGACCTCAATAGATATATTTCTAACCCTGACCTACCTTAACCACCTTGACCATAAATTATACAATATAATTGATTGACCTAAAACATAATTTAAAATGGAAACCCCCAAAATAAATCGATATCCTATGTAATATTAATGAAATAAAAAAGGAATAAGGAAAAAAAGGTTATACCACAAGAGGGACACCTGAGGGCGCCACAGTCAACATGAAGTCCTCGAGGATGTTTGGGTATGGATATGGACGTTTGTGTAATATTTTTTGCCACAAGCAAACCAAGAATACACACCGTAGAGAAGTTTAAAGAGCCAAGCGCGCTGAGAACACGACGGTAAACACTTTACAACATGTGTACATAACTAAACATATACTAACACCTAACTACCAGTTTATTAACAATGAATTAATACATCGACTGATAGTGAGTGCATCATGAATTATTGATGAATTAATGATATGTATACATTAACAAATTAATGAGTGACATATGAATAGACTAGGGTTAAATTGGGCCTATTCGGTGCGTACTCTCTCTTAAGCTGGGAAGCCTCGACTTCCCGGCTTGACGGAATCCTAAGGCACCGCTCATTTTTGATCCTCTGCTGCCATCTTTTGGAATAGTCATGCCACATCACTTAGTATGATTTCAGGTTTTTCAACAGCTCGTATTCCAAAAAATACCAAACCTTGGCTACCTGATAAGTCAGAAGAATGTCAACCGAACTGTTCACATCTTGTTCAATCGATTCAGGTACTTTACTGTTCTGTTCCTTTATTTTTTATTGTTATTTTTTAACATTACACACACTGCCAATTGCCTGTGTGTGTGTGTGTGTGTGTGTGTGTGTGTGTGTCTGTGTCTGTGTCTGTGTGTGTGTGTGTGTGTGTGTGTGTCCACGTACTCGGCCCATGAATCTCATTCTGATACCAGGGGTTACCATTCGTGTTCTTGAACGATTATTGCATTTTTGTGCTTATCATATGTTTTGTTTTGTTTTTTTTGTGTGTGTGTTGTGTGTCATAGGTTCGTGGTCTCGTGGATGTGTGGGTCGTGTGCTGCCCACCTCGGCCACGGACGGATCTTCTGCTC
Organism: Trichomycterus rosablanca; assembly: GCF_030014385.1. Classification (NCBI taxonomy): domain Eukaryota; kingdom Metazoa; phylum Chordata; class Actinopteri; order Siluriformes; family Trichomycteridae; genus Trichomycterus; species Trichomycterus rosablanca. The sequence continues at coordinate 84,987 of NW_026946997.1, read as the reverse complement.
CAAGTCTGACTCGGATCATGTCCTGCTGAAATAAATAAATAAAAGGTAGGCAAATAGTTAGACATACACATGGATTGATGGATGCTTTACTGATCCCCAAGGAAATAAAAGTCCCTGTGGTACAATACAACACACATCATTGACATTACAAACCAGCAAAAAGGACATGTTTGAGTTTCAACCAATGGGATTCCAAACATTTGCATACGGCCAATAGGAGAGCAGACATTTGCATACTGCTACCTCCAGCCAATAGGAGAGCAAAGATTAGCATACGTCTCATTTCAATGCCACTAATTTGAATGCCGCCTCTGGTTTTAACTCTTAACCTATGAGCAAAACCCTAACCACGCCCCCAATCCAAGGCCTAACCCCAAGCTAACCCCAGACTTACTGCAAGGTGGCACCTGCTGTTTAGGTTAGGAACTGCATCTAACCCCAAGCTAACCCCAGACTTACTGAAAGCTGGCACCTGCTGTTTAGGTTAGGAACTGCATCTAACCCCAAGCTAACCCCAGACTTACTGAAAGCTGGCACCTGCTGTTTAGGTTAGGAACTGCATCTAACCCCAAGCTAACCCCAGACTTACTGAAAGCTGGCACCTGCTGTTTAGGTTAGGAACTGCATCTAACCCCAAGCTAACCCCAGACTTACTGAAAGCTGGCACCTGCTGTTTAGGTTAGGAACTGCATCTAACCCCACATGAAATTAAGAAACCCAAATGAAAGGGCACATTTTCTGCATAATTGCACAGCTTGTAACCCTTGTAACCAATCATGGCTACATCTCTGTAGCAAGCTTTAGGAGCTGAGAAATCGATCCAAGTTTGAATTAGGGCCTGTTTATGTAGCTGCAGACAGTTCTCTTGTCCTTTATGTTCCACGTTTCCTTAATCTTAACCATCACCTAATCCCTAATTACTCTAACCCCAACCTCAATAAACCTAATCTTAACCATCACCTAATCCCTAATTACTCTAACCCCAACCTCAATAAACCTAATCTTAACCATAACCTCATTCCTAATTATTCCAACCCCAACCTCAATAAGCCTAATCTTAACCATAACCTAATCCCTAATTACTCTAACCCCAACCTCAATAAACCTAATCTTAACCATCACCTAATCCCTAATTACTCTAACCCCAACCTCAATAAACCTAATCTTAACCATCACCTAATCCCTAATTACTCTAACCCCAACCTCAATAAACCTAATCTTAACCATAACCTCATTCCTAATTATTCCAACCCCAACCTCAATAAGCCTAATCTTAACCATAACCTAATCCCTAATTACTCTAACCCCAACCTCAATAGACTCATCTCAACGATGACCTTACCCCAATTATTTACCATAACCCAACCCCTAATTACTCTAACCCTAAGCTTAATAAACCTAATTTCAACCCAATTCCCAATTATTCCAACCCCAACCACAATAAACTCCATTTCAACCATAACCCAACTCCCAATTATTCTAACCCTAATCCTAATAAACCTTCCAACTAGAACCTAACCTTCATTTACACTGTCCCCAATCACAATAAATGAAATTTCAATTATAGTTCAGTCCATAATTATATCAACTCTAACCTTAATAAACCTAATTACAACTTCAACCCAATTTCCAAGTACTTTAAATTCAATACACTGAAGCTCTACTACAACCTAATCTTTGATCATCCTAGCCCTGACCCCAAATAAACTGAATTTTAACCGCAATCTAATCACCCATCATCCTAACCCCAATTTAGATTAAAACTAGACTGACTACAACCCACCCTACCTACAATTAATTCAACTTCGACCTCAATAGATATATTTCTAACCCTGACCTACCTTAACCACCTTGACCATAAATTATACAATATAATTGATTGACCTAAAACATAATTTAAAATGGAAACCCCCAAAATAAATCGATATCCTATGTAATATTAATGAAATAAAAAAGGAATAAGGAAAAAAAGGTTATACCACAAGAGGGACACCTGAGGGCGCCACAGTCAACATGAAGTCCTCGAGGATGTTTGGGTATGGATATGGACGTTTGTGTAATATTTTTTGCCACAAGCAAACCAAGAATACACACCGTAGAGAAGTTTAAAGAGCCAAGCGCGCTGAGAACACGACGGTAAACACTTTACAACATGTGTACATAACTAAACATATACTAACACCTAACTACCAGTTTATTAACAATGAATTAATACATCGACTGATAGTGAGTGCATCATGAATTATTGATGAATTAATGATATGTATACATTAACAAATTAATGAGTGACATATGAATAGACTAGGGTTAAATTGGGCCTATTCGGTGCGTACTCTCTCTTAAGCTGGGAAGCCTCGACTTCCCGGCTTGACGGAATCCTAAGGCACCGCTCATTTTTGATCCTCTGCTGCCATCTTTTGGAATAGTCATGCCACATCACTTAGTATGATTTCAGGTTTTTCAACAGCTCGTATTCCAAAAAATACCAAACCTTGGCTACCTGATAAGTCAGAAGAATGTCAACCGAACTGTTCACATCTTGTTCAATCGATTCAGGTACTTTACTGTTCTGTTCCTTTATTTTTTATTGTTATTTTTTAACATTACACACACTGCCAATTGCCTGTGTGTGTGTGTGTGTGTGTGTGTGTGTGTGTGTGTGTCTGTGTCTGTGTCTGTGTGTGTGTGTGTGTGTGTGTGTGTGTCCACGTACTCGGCCCATGAATCTCATTCTGATACCAGGGGTTACCATTCGTGTTCTTGAACGATTATTGCATTTTTGTGCTTATCATATGTTTTGTTTTGTTTTTTTTGTGTGTGTGTTGTGTGTCATAGGTTCGTGGTCTCGTGGATGTGTGGGTCGTGTGCTGCCCACCTCGGCCACGGACGGATCTTCTGCTCCAAGTCTGACTCGGATCATGTCCTGCTGAAATAAATAAATAAAAGGTAGGCAAATAGTTAGACATACACATGGATTGATGGATGCTTTACTGATCCCCAAGGAAATAAAAGTCCCTGTGGTACAATACAACACACATCATTGACATTACAAACCAGCAAAAAGGACATGTTTGAGTTTCAACCAATGGGATTCCAAACATTTGCATACGGCCAATAGGAGAGCAGACATTTGCATACTGCTACCTCCAGCCAATAGGAGAGCAAAGATTAGCATACGTCTCATTTCAATGCCACTAATTTGAATGCCGCCTCTGGTTTTAACTCTTAACCTAACCCTAACCCTAACCCTAACCCTAACCCTAACCCTAACCCTAACCCTAACCCTAACCCTAACCCTAACCCTAACCCTAACCCTAACCCTACCTACAATTAATTCAACTTCGACCTCAATAGATATATTTCTAACCCTGACCTACCTTAACCACCTTGACCATAAATTATACAATATAATTGATTGACCTAAAACATAATTTAAAATGGAAACCCCCAAAATAAATCGATATCCTATGTAATATTAATGAAATAAAAAAGGAATAAGGAAAAAAAGGTTATACCACAAGAGGGACACCTGAGGGCGCCACAGTCAACATGAAGTCCTCGAGGATGTTTGGGTATGGATATGGACGTTTGTGTAATATTTTTTGCCACAAGCAAACCAAGAATACACACCGTAGAGAAGTTTAAAGAGCCAAGCGCGCTGAGAACACGACGGTAAACACTTTACAACATGTGTACATAACTAAACATATACTAACACCTAACTACCAGTTTATTAACAATGAATTAATACATCGACTGATAGTGAGTGCATCATGAATTATTGATGAATTAATGATATGTATACATTAACAAATTAATGAGTGACATATGAATAGACTAGGGTTAAATTGGGCCTATTCGGTGCGTACTCTCTCTTAAGCTGGGAAGCCTCGACTTCCCGGCTTGACGGAATCCTAAGGCACCGCTCATTTTTGATCCTCTGCTGCCATCTTTTGGAATAGTCATGCCACATCACTTAGTATGATTTCAGGTTTTTCAACAGCTCGTATTCCAAAAAATACCAAACCTTGGCTACCTGATAAGTCAGAAGAATGTCAACCGAACTGTTCACATCTTGTTCAATCGATTCAGGTACTTTACTGTTCTGTTCCTTTATTTTTTATTGTTATTTTTTAACATTACACACACTGCCAATTGCCTGTGTGTGTGTGTGTGTGTGTGTGTGTGTGTGTGTGTGTGTGTGTCTGTGTCTGTGTCTGTGTGTGTGTGTGTGTGTGTGTGTGTCCACGTACTCGGCCCATGAATCTCATTCTGATACCAGGGGTTACCATTCGTGTTCTTGAACGATTATTGCATTTTTGTGCTTATCATATGTTTTGTTTTGTTTTTTTTGTGTGTGTGTTGTGTGTCATAGGTTCGTGGTCTCGTGGATGTGTGGGTCGTGTGCTGCCCACCTCGGCCACGGACGGATCTTCTGCTCCAAGTCTGACTCGGATCATGTCCTGCTGAAATAAATAAATAAAAGGTAGGCAAATAGTTAGACATACACATGGATTGATGGATGCTTTACTGATCCCCAAGGAAATAAAAGTCCCTGTGGTACAATACAACACACATCATTGACATTACAAACCAGCAAAAAGGACATGTTTGAGTTTCAACCAATGGGATTCCAAACATTTGCATACGGCCAATAGGAGAGCAGACATTTGCATACTGCTACCTCCAGCCAATAGGAGAGCAAAGATTAGCATACGTCTCATTTCAATGCCACTAATTTGAATGCCGCCTCTGGTTTTAACTCTTAACCTATGAGCAAAACCCTAACCACGCCCCCAATCCAAGGCCTAACCCCAAGCTAACCCCAGACTTACTGAAAGCTGGCACCTGCTGTTTAGGTTAGGAACTGCATCTAACCCCAAGCTAACCCCAGACTTACTGAAAGCTGGCACCTGCTGTTTAGGTTAGGAACTGCATCTAACCCCAAGCTAACCCCAGACTTACTGAAAGCTGGCACCTGCTGTTTAGGTTAGGAACTGCATCTAACCCCAAGCTAACCCCAGACTTACTGAAAGCTGGCACCTGCTGTTTAGGTTAGGAACTGCATCTAACCCCAAGCTAACCCCAGACTTACTGAAAGCTGGCACCTGCTGTTTAGGTTAGGAACTGCATCTAACCCCACATGAAATTAAGAAACCCAAATGAAAGGGCACATTTTCTGCATAATTGCACAGCTTGTAACCCTTGTAACCAATCATGGCTACATCTCTGTAGCAAGCTTTAGGAGCTGAGAAATCGATCCAAGTTTGAATTAGGGCCTGTTTATGTAGCTGCAGACAGTTCTCTTGTCCTTTATGTTCCACGTTTCCTTAATCTTAACCATCACCTAATCCCTAATTACTCTAACCCCAACCTCAATAAACCTAATCTTAACCATCTGTCTCGCGTGTGTTACTCTAACCCCAACCTCAATAAACCTAATCTTAACCATAACCTCATTCCTAATTATTCCAACCCCAACCTCAATAAGCCTAATCTTAACCATAACCTAATCCCTAATTACTCTAACCCCAACCTCAATAAACCTAATCTTAACCATCACCTAATCCCTAATTACTCTAACCCCAACCTCAATAAACCTAATCTTAACCATCACCTAATCCCTAATTACTCTAACCCCAACCTCAATAAACCTAATCTTAACCATAACCTCATTCCTAATTATTCCAACCCCAACCTCAATAAGCCTAATCTTAACCATAACCTAATCCCTAATTACTCTAACCCCAACCTCAATAGACTCATCTCAACGATGACCTTACCCCAATTATTTACCATAACCCAACCCCTAATTACTCTAACCCTAAGCTTAATAAACCTAATTTCAACCCAATTCCCAATTATTCCAACCCCAACCACAATAAACTCCATTTCAACCATAACCCAACTCCCAATTATTCTAACCCTAATCCTAATAAACCTTCCAACTAGAACCTAACCTTCATTTACACTGTCCCCAATCACAATAAATGAAATTTCAATTATAGTTCAGTCCATAATTATATCAACTCTAACCTTAATAAACCTAATTACAACTTCAACCCAATTTCCAAGTACTTTAAATTCAATACACTGAAGCTCTACTACAACCTAATCTTTGATCATCCTAGCCCTGACCCCAAATAAACTGAATTTTAACCGCAATCTAATCACCCATCATCCTAACCCCAATTTAGATTAAAACTAGACTGACTACAACCCACCCTACCTACAATTAATTCAACTTCGACCTCAATAGATATATTTCTAACCCTGACCTACCTTAACCACCTTGACCATAAATTATACAATATAATTGATTGACCTAAAACATAATTTAAAATGGAAACCCCCAAAATCAATCGATATCCTATGTAATATTAATGAAATAAAAAAGGAATAAGGAAAAAAAGGTTATACCACAAGAGGGACACCTGAGGGCGCCACAGTCAACATGAAGTCCTCGAGGATGTTTGGGTATGGATATGGACGTTTGTGTAATATTTTTTGCCACAAGCAAACCAAGAATACACACCGTAGAGAAGTTTAAAGAGCCAAGCGCGCTGAGAACACGACGGTAAACACTTTACAACATGTGTACATAACTAAACATATACTAACACCTAACTACCAGTTTATTAACAATGAATTAATACATCGACTGATAGTGAGTGCATCATGAATTATTGATGAATTAATGATATGTATACATTAACAAATTAATGAGTGACATATGAATAGACTAGGGTTAAATTGGGCCTATTCGGTGCGTACTCTCTCTTAAGCTGGGAAGCCTCGACTTCCCGGCTTGACGGAATCCTAAGGCACCGCTCATTTTTGATCCTCTGCTGCCATCTTTTGGAATAGTCATGCCACATCACTTAGTATGATTTCAGGTTTTTCAACAGCTCGTATTCCAAAAAATACCAAACCTTGGCTACCTGATAAGTCAGAAGAATGTCAACCGAACTGTTCACATCTTGTTCAATCGATTCAGGTACTTTACTGTTCTGTTCCTTTATTTTTTATTGTTATTTTTTAACATTACACACACTGCCAATTGCCTGTGTGTGTGTGTGTGTGTGTGTGTGTGTGTCTGTGTCTGTGTCTGTGTGTGTGTGTGTGTGTGTGTGTGTCCACGTACTCGGCCCATGAATCTCATTCTGATACCAGGGGTTACCATTCGTGTTCTTGAACGATTATTGCATTTTTGTGCTTATCATATGTTTTGTTTTGTTTTTTTTGTGTGTGTGTTGTGTGTCATAGGTTCGTGGTCTCGTGGATGTGTGGGTCGTGTGCTGCCCACCTCGGCCACGGACGGATCTTCTGCTCCAAGTCTGACTCGGATCATGTCCTGCTGAAATAAATAAATAAAAGGTAGGCAAATAGTTAGACATACACATGGATTGATGGATGCTTTACTGATCCCCAAGGAAATAAAAGTCCCTGTGGTACAATACAACACACATCATTGACATTACAAACCAGCAAAAAGGACATGTTTGAGTTTCAACCAATGGGATTCCAAACATTTGCATACGGCCAATAGGAGAGCAGACATTTGCATACTGCTACCTCCAGCCAATAGGAGAGCAAAGATTAGCATACGTCTCATTTCAATGCCACTAATTTGAATGCCGCCTCTGGTTTTAACTCTTAACCTATGAGCAAAACCCTAACCACGCCCCCAATCCAAGGCCTAACCCCAAGCTAACCCCAGACTTACTGAAAGCTGGCACCTGCTGTTTAGGTTAGGAACTGCATCTAACCCCAAGCTAACCCCAGACTTACTGAAAGCTGGCACCTGCTGTTTAGGTTAGGAACTGCATCTAACCCCAAGCTAACCCCAGACTTACTGAAAGCTGGCACCTGCTGTTTAGGTTAGGAACTGCATCTAACCCCAAGCTAACCCCAGACTTACTGAAAGCTGGCACCTGCTGTTTAGGTTAGGAACTGCATCTAACCCCAAGCTAACCCCAGACTTACTGAAAGCTGGCACCTGCTGTTTAGGTTAGGAACTGCATCTAACCCCACATGAAATTAAGAAACCCAAATGAAAGGGCACATTTTCTGCATAATTGCACAGCTTGTAACCCTTGTAACCAATCATGGCTACATCTCTGTAGCAAGCTTTAGGAGCTGAGAAATCGATCCAAGTTTGAATTAGGGCCTGTTTATGTAGCTGCAGACAGTTCTCTTGTCCTTTATGTTCCACGTTTCCTTAATCTTAACCATCACCTAATCCCTAATTACTCTAACCCCAACCTCAATAAACCTAATCTTAACCATCACCTAATCCCTAATTACTCTAACCCCAACCTCAATAAACCTAATCTTAACCATAACCTCATTCCTAATTATTCCAACCCCAACCTCAATAAGCCTAATCTTAACCATAACCTAATCCCTAATTACTCTAACCCCAACCTCAATAAACCTAATCTTAACCATCACCTAATCCCTAATTACTCTAACCCCAACCTCAATAAACCTAATCTTAACCATCACCTAATCCCTAATTACTCTAACCCCAACCTCAATAAACCTAATCTTAACCATAACCTCATTCCTAATTATTCCAACCCCAACCTCAATAAGCCTAATCTTAACCATAACCTAATCCCTAATTACTCTAACCCCAACCTCAATAGACTCATCTCAACGATGACCTTACCCCAATTATTTACCATAACCCAACCCCTAATTACTCTAACCCTAAGCTTAATAAACCTAATTTCAACCCAATTCCCAATTATTCCAACCCCAACCACAATAAACTCCATTTCAACCATAACCCAACTCCCAATTATTCTAACCCTAATCCTAATAAACCTTCCAACTAGAACCTAACCTTCATTTACACTGTCCCCAATCACAATAAATGAAATTTCAATTATAGTTCAGTCCATAATTATATCAACTCTAACCTTAATAAACCTAATTACAACTTCAACCCAATTTCCAAGTACTTTAAATTCAATACACTGAAGCTCTACTACAACCTAATCTTTGATCATCCTAGCCCTGACCCCAAATAAACTGAATTTTAACCGCAATCTAATCACCCATCATCCTAACCCCAATTTAGATTAAAACTAGACTGACTACAACCCACCCTACCTACAATTAATTCAACTTCGACCTCAATAGATATATTTCTAACCCTGACCTACCTTAACCACCTTGACCATAAATTATACAATATAATTGATTGACCTAAAACATAATTTAAAATGGAAACCCCCAAAATAAATCGATATCCTATGTAATATTAATGAAATAAAAAAGGAATAAGGAAAAAAAGGTTATACCACAAGAGGGACACCTGAGGGCGCCACAGTCAACATGAAGTCCTCGAGGATGTTTGGGTATGGATATGGACGTTTGTGTAATATTTTTTGCCACAAGCAAACCAAGAATACACACCGTAGAGAAGTTTAAAGAGCCAAGCGCGCTGAGAACACGACGGTAAACACTTTACAACATGTGTACATAACTAAACATATACTAACACCTAACTACCAGTTTATTAACAATGAATTAATACATCGACTGATAGTGAGTGCATCATGAATTATTGATGAATTAATGATATGTATACATTAACAAATTAATGAGTGACATATGAATAGACTAGGGTTAAATTGGGCCTATTCGGTGCGTACTCTCTCTTAAGCTGGGAAGCCTCGACTTCCCGGCTTGACGGAATCCTAAGGCACCGCTCATTTTTGATCCTCTGCTGCCATCTTTTGGAATAGTCATGCCACATCACTTAGTATGATTTCAGGTTTTTCAACAGCTCATATTCCAAAAAATACCAAACCTTGGCTACCTGATAAGTCAGAAGAATGTCAACCGAACTGTTCACATCTTGTTCAATCGATTCAGGTACTTTACTGTTCTGTTCCTTTATTTTTTATTGTTATTTTTTAACATTACACACACTGCCAATTGCCTGTGTGTGTGTGTGTGTGTGTGTGTGTGTGTCTGTGTCTGTGTCTGTGTGTGTGTGTGTGTGTGTGTGTGTCCACGTACTCGGCCCATGAATCTCATTCTGATACCAGGGGTTACCATTCGTGTTCTTGAACGATTATTGCATTTTTGTGCTTATCATATGTTTTGTTTTGTTTTTTTTGTGTGTGTGTTGTGTGTCATAGGTTCGTGGTCTCGTGGATGTGTGGGTCGTGTGCTGCCCACCTCGGCCACGGACGGATCTTCTGCTCCAAGTCTGACTCGGATCATGTCCTGCTGAAATAAATAAATAAAAGGTAGGCAAATAGTTAGACATACACATGGATTGATGGATGCTTTACTGATCCCCAAGGAAATAAAAGTCCCTGTGGTACAATACAACACACATCATTGACATTACAAACCAGCAAAAAGGACATGTTTGAGTTTCAACCAATGGGATTCCAAACATTTGCATACGGCCAATAGGAGAGCAGACATTTGCATACTGCTACCTCCAGCCAATAGGAGAGCAAAGATTAGCATATGTCTCATTTCAATGCCACTAATTTGAATGCCGCCTCTGGTTTTAACTCTTAACCTATGAGCAAAACCCTAACCACGCCCCCAATCCAAGGCCTAACCCCAAGCTAACCCCAGACTTACTGAAAGCTGGCACCTGCTGTTTAGGTTAGGAACTGCATCTAACCCCAAGCTAACCCCAGACTTACTGAAAGCTGGCACCTGCTGTTTAGGTTAGGAACTGCATCTAACCCCAAGCTAACCCCAGACTTACTGAAAGCTGGCACCTGCTGTTTAGGTTAGGAACTGCATCTAACCCCAAGCTAACCCCAGACTTACTGAAAGCTGGCACCTGCTGTTTAGGTTAGGAACTGCATCTAACCCCAAGCTAACCCCAGACTTACTGAAAGCTGGCACCTGCTGTTTAGGTTAGGAACTGCATCTAACCCCACATGAAATTAAGAAACCCAAATGAAAGGGCACATTTTCTGCATAATTGCACAGCTTGTAACCCTTGTAACCAATCATGGCTACATCTCTGTAGCAAGCTTTAGGAGCTGAGAAATCGATCCAAGTTTGAATTAGGGCCTGTTTATGTAGCTGCAGACAGTTCTCTTGTCCTTTATGTTCCACGTTTCCTTAATCTTAACCATCACCTAATCCCTAATTACTCTAACCCCAACCTCAATAAACCTAATCTTAACCATCACCTAATCCCTAATTACTCTAACCCCAACCTCAATAAACCTAATCTTAACCATAACCTCATTCCTAATTATTCCAACCCCAACCTCAATAAGCCTAATCTTAACCATAACCTAATCCCTAATTACTCTAACCCCAACCTCAATAAACCTAATCTTAACCATCACCTAATCCCTAATTACTCTAACCCCAACCTCAATAAACCTAATCTTAACCATCACCTAATCCCTAATTACTCTAACCCCAACCTCAATAAACCTAATCTTAACCATAACCTCATTCCTAATTATTCCAACCCCAACCTCAATAAGCCTAATCTTAACCATAACCTAATCCCTAATTACTCTAACCCCAACCTCAATAGACTCATCTCAACGATGACCTTACCCCAATTATTTACCATAACCCAACCCCTAATTACTCTAACCCTAAGCTTAATAAACCTAATTTCAACCCAATTCCCAATTATTCCAACCCCAACCACAATAAACTCCATTTCAACCATAACCCAACTCCCAATTATTCTAACCCTAATCCTAATAAACCTTCCAACTAGAACCTAACCTTCATTTACACTGTCCCCAATCACAATAAATGAAATTTCAATTATAGTTCAGTCCATAATTATATCAACTCTAACCTTAATAAACCTAATTACAACTTCAACCCAATTTCCAAGTACTTTAAATTCAATACACTGAAGCTCTACTACAACCTAATCTTTGATCATCCTAGCCCTGACCCCAAATAAACTGAATTTTAACCGCAATCTAATCACCCATCATCCTAACCCCAATTTAGATTAAAACTAGACTGACTACAACCCACCCTACCTACAATTAATTCAACTTCGACCTCAATAGATATATTTCTAACCCTGACCTACCTTAACCACCTTGACCATAAATTATACAATATAATTGATTGACCTAAAACATAATTTAAAATGGAAACCCCCAAAATAAATCGATATCCTATGTAATATTAATGAAATAAAAAAGGAATAAGGAAAAAAAGGTTATACCACAAGAGGGACACCTGAGGGCGCCACAGTCAACATGAAGTCCTCGAGGATGTTTGGGTATGGATATGGACGTTTGTGTAATATTTTTTGCCACAAGCAAACCAAGAATACACACCGTAGAGAAGTTTAAAGAGCCAAGCGCGCTGAGAACACGACGGTAAACACTTTACAACATGTGTACATAACTAAACATATACTAACACCTAACTACCAGTTTATTAACAATGAATTAATACATCGACTGATAGTGAGTGCATCATGAATTATTGATGAATTAATGATATGTATACATTAACAAATTAATGAGTGACATATGAATAGACTAGGGTTAAATTGGGCCTATTCGGTGCGTACTCTCTCTTAAGCTGGGAAGCCTCGACTTCCCGGCTTGACGGAATCCTAAGGCACCGCTCATTTTTGATCCTCTGCTGCCATCTTTTGGAATAGTCATGCCACATCACTTAGTATGATTTCAGGTTTTTCAACAGCTCGTATTCCAAAAAATACCAAACCTTGGCTACCTGATAAGTCAGAAGAATGTCAACCGAACTGTTCACATCTTGTTCAATCGATTCAGGTACTTTACTGTTCTGTTCCTTTATTTTTTATTGTTATTTTTTAACATTACACACACTGCCAATTGCCTGTGTGTGTGTGTGTGTGTGTGTGTGTGTGTGTGTGTGTCTGTGTCTGTGTCTGTGTGTGTGTGTGTGTGTGTGTGTGTCCACGTACTCGGCCCATGAATCTCATTCTGATACCAGGGGTTACCATTCGTGTTCTTGAACGATTATTGCATTTTTGTGCTTATCATATGTTTTGTTTTGTTTTTTTTGTGTGTGTGTTGTGTGTCATAGGTTCGTGGTCTCGTGGATGTGTGGGTCGTGTGCTGCCCACCTCGGCCACGGACGGATCTTCTGCTCCAAGTCTGACTCGGATCATGTCCTGCTGAAATAAATAAATAAAAGGTAGGCAAATAGTTAGACATACACATGGATTGATGGATGCTTTACTGATCCCCAAGGAAATAAAAGTCCCTGTGGTACAATACAACACACATCATTGACATTACAAACCAGCAAAAAGGACATGTTTGAGTTTCAACCAATGGGATTCCAAACATTTGCATACGGCCAATAGGAGAGCAGACATTTGCATACTGCTACCTCCAGCCAATAGGAGAGCAAAGATTAGCATACGTCTCATTTCAATGCCACTAATTTGAATGCCGCCTCTGGTTTTAACTCTTAACCTATGAGCAAAACCCTAACCACGCCCCCAATCCAAGGCCTAACCCCAAGCTAACCCCAGACTTACTGAAAGCTGGCACCTGCTGTTTAGGTTAGGAACTGCATCTAACCCCAAGCTAACCCCAGACTTACTGAAAGCTGGCACCTGCTGTTTAGGTTAGGAACTGCATCTAACCCCAAGCTAACCCCAGACTTACTGAAAGCTGGCACCTGCTGTTTAGGTTAGGAACTGCATCTAACCCCAAGCTAACCCCAGACTTACTGAAAGCTGGCACCTGCTGTTTAGGTTAGGAACTGCATCTAACCCCAAGCTAACCCCAGACTTACTGAAAGCTGGCACCTGCTGTTTAGGTTAGGAACTGCATCTAACCCCACATGAAATTAAGAAACCCAAATGAAAGGGCACATTTTCTGCATAATTGCACAGCTTGTAACCCTTGTAACCAATCATGGCTACATCTCTGTAGCAAGCTTTAGGAGCTGAGAAATCGATCCAAGTTTGAATTAGGGCCTGTTTATGTAGCTGCAGACAGTTCTCTTGTCCTTTATGTTCCACGTTTCCTTAATCTTAACCATCACCTAATCCCTAATTACTCTAACCCCAACCTCAATAAACCTAATCTTAACCATCACCTAATCCCTAATTACTCTAACCCCAACCTCAATAAACCTAATCTTAACCATAACCTCATTCCTAATTATTCCAACCCCAACCTCAATAAGCCTAATCTTAACCATAACCTAATCCCTAATTACTCTAACCCCAACCTCAATAAACCTAATCTTAACCATCACCTAATCCCTAATTACTCTAACCCCAACCTCAATAAACCTAATCTTAACCATCACCTAATCCCTAATTACTCTAACCCCAACCTCAATAAACCTAATCTTAACCATAACCTCATTCCTAATTATTCCAACCCCAACCTCAATAAGCCTAATCTTAACCATAACCTAATCCCTAATTACTCTAACCCCAACCTCAATAGACTCATCTCAACGATGACCTTACCCCAATTATTTACCATAACCCAACCCCTAATTACTCTAACCCTAAGCTTAATAAACCTAATTTCAACCCAATTCCCAATTATTCCAACCCCAACCACAATAAACTCCATTTCAACCATAACCCAACTCCCAATTATTCTAACCCTAATCCTAATAAACCTTCCAACTAGAACCTAACCTTCATTTACACTGTCCCCAATCACAATAAATGAAATTTCAATTATAGTTCAGTCCATAATTATATCAACTCTAACCTTAATAAACCTAATTACAACTTCAACCCAATTTCCAAGTACTTTAAATTCAATACACTGAAGCTCTACTACAACCTAATCTTTGATCATCCTAGCCCTGACCCCAAATAAACTGAATTTTAACCGCAATCTAATCACCCATCATCCTAACCCCAATTTAGATTAAAACTAGACTGACTACAACCCACCCTACCTACAATTAATTCAACTTCGACCTCAATAGATATATTTCTAACCCTGACCTACCTTAACCACCTTGACCATAAATTATACAATATAATTGATTGACCTAAAACATAATTTAAAATGGAAACCCCCAAAATAAATCGATATCCTATGTAATATTAATGAAATAAAAAAGGAATAAGGAAAAAAAGGTTATACCACAAGAGGGACACCTGAGGGCGCCACAGTCAACATGAAGTCCTCGAGGATGTTTGGGTATGGATATGGACGTTTGTGTAATATTTTTTGCCACAAGCAAACCAAGAATACACACCGTAGAGAAGTTTAAAGAGCCAAGCGCGCTGAGAACACGACGGTAAACACTTTACAACATGTGTACATAACTAAACATATACTAACACCTAACTACCAGTTTATTAACAATGAATTAATACATCGACTGATAGTGAGTGCATCATGAATTATTGATGAATTAATGATATGTATACATTAACAAATTAATGAGTGACATATGAATAGACTAGGGTTAAATTGGGCCTATTCGGTGCGTACTCTCTCTTAAGCTGGGAAGCCTCGACTTCCCGGCTTGACGGAATCCTAAGGCACCGCTCATTTTTGATCCTCTGCTGCCATCTTTTGGAATAGTCATGCCACATCACTTAGTATGATTTCAGGTTTTTCAACAGCTCGTATTCCAAAAAATACCAAACCTTGGCTACCTGATAAGTCAGAAGAATGTCAACCGAACTGTTCACATCTTGTTCAATCGATTCAGGTACTTTACTGTTCTGTTCCTTTATTTTTTATTGTTATTTTTTAACATTACACACACTGCCAATTGCCTGTGTGTGTGTGTGTGTGTGTGTGTGTGTGTGTGTGTGTCTGTGTCTGTGTCTCTGTGTGTGTGTGTGTGTGTGTGTGTGTCCACGTACTCGGCCCATGAATCTCATTCTGATACCAGGGGTTACCATTCGTGTTCTTGAACGATTATTGCATTTTTGTGCTTATCATATGTTTTGTTTTGTTTTTTTTGTGTGTGTGTTGTGTGTCATAGGTTCGTGGTCTCGTGGATGTGTGGGTCGTGTGCTGCCCACCTCGGCCACGGACGGATCTTCTGCTCCAAGTCTGACTCGGATCATGTCCTGCTGAAATAAATAAATAAAAGGTAGGCAAATAGTTAGACATACACATGGATTGATGGATGCTTTACTGATCCCCAAGGAAATAAAAGTCCCTGTGGTACAATACAACACACATCATTGACATTACAAACCAGCAAAAAGGACATGTTTGAGTTTCAACCAATGGGATTCCAAACATTTGCATACGGCCAATAGGAGAGCAGACATTTGCATACTGCTACCTCCAGCCAATAGGAGAGCAAAGATTAGCATACGTCTCATTTCAATGCCACTAATTTGAATGCCGCCTCTGGTTTTAACTCTTAACCTAACCCTAACCCTAACCCTAACCCTAACCCTAACCCTAACCCTAACCCTAACCCTAACCCTAACCCTAACCCTAACCCTAACCCTAACCCTCAATAAGCCTAATCTTAACCCTAACCCTAACCCTAACCCTAACCCTAACCCTAATCCAACCCCAACCTCAATAAGCCTAATCTTAACCATAACCTAATCCCTAATTATTCTAACCCCAACCTCAATAGACTCATCTCAACGATGACCTTACCCCAATTATTTACCATAACCCAACCCCTAATTACTCTAACCCTAAGCTTAATAAACCTAATTTCAACCCAATTCCCAATTATTCCCGTATCTCGGACGCCTTTAGGACCAGGGTCACGGGGCTCCGATATGTCGCTCGTGCCTACGCGCGGTCCGTCGTACTCTGGTCCGGTGGGCCTACGACATCCGGTTCCCTCGCGGGACCTCCGCACGTCGTCTGGGGCCTGACGACTACTCGCGTACGCGTCGGGGCCCGTGTCTCGGCCGCCTTTCGGACCACGGTGACGGGGCTCCGATATGTCGCTCGTGGCCGGGCCCCCTCCGACGTGCTCGGTTTCGGTGCGCCTACGTCCTACGGTTCCGCCGCGGGACCCCGAAACGTGGTTTTTTGGGCCTACTCGCGTACGCGTCGGGGGCCCGTATCTCGGCCGTCTTTCCACGCGGGACCGCGGGGCTCCGATATGTCGCTGGTAGGTTGGACCTGCACGCCCTGTGCGATTTTGGAGGTCCTACGACGTTTCTTCGAATTTTCCCGATTATTTGACTGAGTGTAGACTAGGGTCAGATCGGCCGCATTCTCTTAATCCGGGAACCTTGCACCATATGGTCGCTGCTTCCCGGCTTAAGGATCTGACCTCTGCAGGGCATGTTCGGAACTGCATCGACATTAAGAAAAGGAAATAAGAAACCCGATGAAACGGCACATTTTCCAGTGTTAGTGCACAGCTTGAAGTTTGTTCTTCTGACCAATCGTTGCTACATCTATGCTGTAGCAGCCTCAAGAGCTGAGAAATCCCATTTTGAATGAATTAAAAGTCAATCGGCGTCTATCCCAGTGGGTTCGGACACCAGCTCTGAATATCCTTCATGAACATAATATCATTGTATGTTGTGTTTGTCTGGATTGAGCTTTTTACATGAAATTATTTACACACTTTATGAACAGATTTTGGAAAGCTCTTTCACTTTGCATTGGAAACACTACATTTCAAGCCGACCACTTCTCCCTGCTCACAGCTGGAAACGCACCGCTCGTTTTTAACCCTCTGCTGCCATCTACTGGACGTTTTCGGTTACAACGTCCTCATGTACTTTTAGAAGTCATACAGCACCAGTTTGTAGGACTTTCAAGGTAGAATGAACCACCTCGTACCCCCCCAACGACACCAGCTATCTTTTTTTGTACCCCCACTGCCTAATTACTTTTACTGGGCTCCAATCTTTAAGTCAGAAGAATGTCAACCGATTTTTGTACCTCATTACAAAACAAACCCCAAGCTAACCCCAGACTTACTGCAAGGTGGCACCTGCTGTTTAGGTTAGGAACTGCATCTAACCCCAAGCTAACCCCAGACTTACTGAAAGCTGGCACCTGCTGTTTAGGTTAGGAACTGCATCTAACCCCAAGCTAACCCCAGACTTACTGAAAGCTGGCACCTGCTGTTTAGGTTAGGAACTGCATCTAACCCCAAGCTAACCCCAGACTTACTGCAAGGTGGCACCTGCTGTTTAGGTTAGGAACTGCATCTAACCCCAAGCTAACCCCAGACTTACTGAAAGCTGGCACCTGCTGTTTAGGTTAGGAACTGCATCTAACCCCACATGAAATTAAGAAACCCAAATGAAAGGGCACATTTTCTGCATAATTGCACAGCTTGTAACCCTTGTAACCAATCATGGCTACATCTCTGTAGCAAGCTTTAGGAGCTGAGAAATCGATCCAAGTTTGAATTAGGGCCTGTTTATGTAGCTGCAGACAGTTCTCTTGTCCTTTATGTTCCACGTTTCCTTAATCTTAACCATCACCTAATCCCTAATTACTCTAACCCCAACCTCAATAAACCTAATCTTAACCATCACCTAATCCCTAATTACTCTAACCCCAACCTCAATAAACCTAATCTTAACCATAACCTCATTCCTAATTATTCCAACCCCAACCTCAATAAGCCTAATCTTAACCATAACCGAATCCCTAATTACTCTAACCCCAACCTCAATAGACTCATCTCAACGATGACCTTACCCCAATTATTTACCATGACCCAACCCCTAATTACTCTAACCCTAAGCTTAATAAACCTAATTTCAACCCAATTCCCAATTATTCCAACCCCAACCACAATAAACTCCATTTCAACCATAACCCAACTCCCAATTATTCTAACCCTAATCCTAATAAACCTTCCAACTAGAACCTAACCTTCATTTACACTGTCCCCAATCACAATAAATGAAATTTCAATTATAGTTCAGTCCATAATTATATCAACTCTAACCTTAATAAACCTAATTACAACTTCAACCCAATTTCCAAGTACTTTAAATTCAATACACTGAAGCTCTACTACAACCTAATCTTTGATCATCCTAGCCCTGACCCCAAATAAACTGAATTTTAACCGCAATCTAATCACCCATCATCCTAACCCCAATTTAGATTAAAACTAGACTGACTACAACCCACCCTACCTACAATTAATTCAACTTCGACCTCAATAGATATATTTCTAACCCTGACCTACCTTAACCACCTTGACCATAAATTATACAATATAATTGATTGACCTAAAACATAATTTAAAATGGAAACCCCCAAAATCAATCGATATCCTATGTAATATTAATGAAATAAAAAAGGAATAAGGAAAAAAAGGTTATACCACAAGAGGGACACCTGAGGGCGCCACAGTCAACATGAAGTCCTCGAGGATGTTTGGGTATGGATATGGACGTTTGTGTAATATTTTTTGCCACAAGCAAACCAAGAATACACACCGTAGAGAAGTTTAAAGAGCCAAGCGCGCTGAGAACACGACGGTAAACACTTTACAACATGTGTACATAACTAAACATATACTAACACCTAACTACCAGTTTATTAACAATGAATTAATACATCGACTGATAGTGAGTGCATCATGAATTATTGATGAATTAATGATATGTATACATTAACAAATTAATGAGTGACATATGAATAGACTAGGGTTAAATTGGGCCTATTCGGTGCGTACTCTCTCTTAAGCTGGGAAGCCTCGACTTCCCGGCTTGACGGAATCCTAAGGCACCGCTCATTTTTGATCCTCTGCTGCCATCTTTTGGAATAGTCATGCCACATCACTTAGTATGATTTCAGGTTTTTCAACAGCTCATATTCCAAAAAATACCAAACCTTGGCTACCTGATAAGTCAGAAGAATGTCAACCGAACTGTTCACATCTTGTTCAATCGATTCAGGTACTTTACTGTTCTGTTCCTTTATTTTTTATTGTTATTTTTTAACATTACACACACTGCCAATTGCCTGTGTGTGTGTGTGTGTGTGTGTGTGTGTGTCTGTGTCTGTGTCTGTGTGTGTGTGTGTGTGTGTGTGTGTCCACGTACTCGGCCCATGAATCTCATTCTGATACCAGGGGTTACCATTCGTGTTCTTGAACGATTATTGCATTTTTGTGCTTATCATATGTTTTGTTTTGTTTTTTTTGTGTGTGTGTTGTGTGTCATAGGTTCGTGGTCTCGTGGATGTGTGGGTCGTGTGCTGCCCACCTCGGCCACGGACGGATCTTCTGCTCCAAGTCTGACTCGGATCATGTCCTGCTGAAATAAATAAATAAAAGGTAGGCAAATAGTTAGACATACACATGGATTGATGGATGCTTTACTGATCCCCAAGGAAATAAAAGTCCCTGTGGTACAATACAACACACATCATTGACATTACAAACCAGCAAAAAGGACATGTTTGAGTTTCAACCAATGGGATTCCAAACATTTGCATACGGCCAATAGGAGAGCAGACATTTGCATACTGCTACCTCCAGCCAATAGGAGAGCAAAGATTAGCATACGTCTCATTTCAATGCCACTAATTTGAATGCCGCCTCTGGTTTTAACTCTTAACCTATGAGCAAAACCCTAACCACGCCCCCAATCCAAGGCCTAACCCCAAGCTAACCCCAGACTTACTGAAAGCTGGCACCTGCTGTTTAGGTTAGGAACTGCATCTAACCCCAAGCTAACCCCAGACTTACTGAAAGCTGGCACCTGCTGTTTAGGTTAGGAACTGCATCTAACCCCAAGCTAACCCCAGACTTACTGAAAGCTGGCACCTGCTGTTTAGGTTAGGAACTGCATCTAACCCCAAGCTAACCCCAGACTTACTGAAAGCTGGCACCTGCTGTTTAGGTTAGGAACTGCATCTAACCCCAAGCTAACCCCAGACTTACTGAAAGCTGGCACCTGCTGTTTAGGTTAGGAACTGCATCTAACCCCACATGAAATTAAGAAACCCAAATGAAAGGGCACATTTTCTGCATAATTGCACAGCTTGTAACCCTTGTAACCAATCATGGCTACATCTCTGTAGCAAGCTTTAGGAGCTGAGAAATCGATCCAAGTTTGAATTAGGGCCTGTTTATGTAGCTGCAGACAGTTCTCTTGTCCTTTATGTTCCACGTTTCCTTAATCTTAACCATCACCTAATCCCTAATTACTCTAACCCCAACCTCAATAAACCTAATCTTAACCATCACCTAATCCCTAATTACTCTAACCCCAACCTCAATAAACCTAATCTTAACCATAACCTCATTCCTAATTATTCCAACCCCAACCTCAATAAGCCTAATCTTAACCATAACCTAATCCCTAATTACTCTAACCCCAACCTCAATAAACCTAATCTTAACCATCACCTAATCCCTAATTACTCTAACCCCAACCTCAATAAACCTAATCTTAACCATCACCTAATCCCTAATTACTCTAACCCCAACCTCAATAAACCTAATCTTAACCATAACCTCATTCCTAATTATTCCAACCCCAACCTCAATAAGCCTAATCTTAACCATAACCTAATCCCTAATTACTCTAACCCCAACCTCAATAGACTCATCTCAACGATGACCTTACCCCAATTATTTACCATAACCCAACCCCTAATTACTCTAACCCTAAGCTTAATAAACCTAATTTCAACCCAATTCCCAATTATTCCAACCCCAACCACAATAAACTCCATTTCAACCATAACCCAACTCCCAATTATTCTAACCCTAATCCTAATAAACCTTCCAACTAGAACCTAACCTTCATTTACACTGTCCCCAATCACAATAAATGAAATTTCAATTATAGTTCAGTCCATAATTATATCAACTCTAACCTTAATAAACCTAATTACAACTTCAACCCAATTTCCAAGTACTTTAAATTCAATACACTGAAGCTCTACTACAACCTAATCTTTGATCATCCTAGCCCTGACCCCAAATAAACTGAATTTTAACCGCAATCTAATCACCCATCATCCTAACCCCAATTTAGATTAAAACTAGACTGACTACAACCCACCCTACCTACAATTAATTCAACTTCGACCTCAATAGATATATTTCTAACCCTGACCTACCTTAACCACCTTGACCATAAATTATACAATATAATTGATTGACCTAAAACATAATTTAAAATGGAAACCCCCAAAATCAATCGATATCCTATGTAATATTAATGAAATAAAAAAGGAATAAGGAAAAAAAGGTTATACCACAAGAGGGACACCTGAGGGCGCCACAGTCAACATGAAGTCCTCGAGGATGTTTGGGTATGGATATGGACGTTTGTGTAATATTTTTTGCCACAAGCAAACCAAGAATACACACCGTAGAGAAGTTTAAAGAGCCAAGCGCGCTGAGAACACGACGGTAAACACTTTACAACATGTGTACATAACTAAACATATACTAACACCTAACTACCAGTTTATTAACAATGAATTAATACATCGACTGATAGTGAGTGCATCATGAATTATTGATGAATTAATGATATGTATACATTAACAAATTAATGAGTGACATATGAATAGACTAGGGTTAAATTGGGCCTATTCGGTGCGTACTCTCTCTTAAGCTGGGAAGCCTCGACTTCCCGGCTTGACGGAATCCTAAGGCACCGCTCATTTTTGATCCTCTGCTGCCATCTTTTGGAATAGTCATGCCACATCACTTAGTATGATTTCAGGTTTTTCAACAGCTCATATTCCAAAAAATACCAAACCTTGGCTACCTGATAAGTCAGAAGAATGTCAACCGAACTGTTCACATCTTGTTCAATCGATTCAGGTACTTTACTGTTCTGTTCCTTTATTTTTTATTGTTATTTTTTAACATTACACACACTGCCAATTGCCTGTGTGTGTGTGTGTGTGTGTGTGTGTGTGTCTGTGTCTGTGTCTGTGTGTGTGTGTGTGTGTGTGTGTGTCCACGTACTCGGCCCATGAATCTCATTCTGATACCAGGGGTTACCATTCGTGTTCTTGAACGATTATTGCATTTTTGTGCTTATCATATGTTTTGTTTTGTTTTTTTTGTGTGTGTGTTGTGTGTCATAGGTTCGTGGTCTCGTGGATGTGTGGGTCGTGTGCTGCCCACCTCGGCCACGGACGGATCTTCTGCTCCAAGTCTGACTCGGATCATGTCCTGCTGAAATAAATAAATAAAAGGTAGGCAAATAGTTAGACATACACATGGATTGATGGATGCTTTACTGATCCCCAAGGAAATAAAAGTCCCTGTGGTACAATACAACACACATCATTGACATTACAAACCAGCAAAAAGGACATGTTTGAGTTTCAACCAATGGGATTCCAAACATTTGCATACGGCCAATAGGAGAGCAGACATTTGCATACTGCTACCTCCAGCCAATAGGAGAGCAAAGATTAGCATACGTCTCATTTCAATGCCACTAATTTGAATGCCGCCTCTGGTTTTAACTCTTAACCTATGAGCAAAACCCTAACCACGCCCCCAATCCAAGGCCTAACCCCAAGCTAACCCCAGACTTACTGAAAGCTGGCACCTGCTGTTTAGGTTAGGAACTGCATCTAACCCCAAGCTAACCCCAGACTTACTGAAAGCTGGCACCTGCTGTTTAGGTTAGGAACTGCATCTAACCCCAAGCTAACCCCAGACTTACTGAAAGCTGGCACCTGCTGTTTAGGTTAGGAACTGCATCTAACCCCAAGCTAACCCCAGACTTACTGAAAGCTGGCACCTGCTGTTTAGGTTAGGAACTGCATCTAACCCCAAGCTAACCCCAGACTTACTGAAAGCTGGCACCTGCTGTTTAGGTTAGGAACTGCATCTAACCCCACATGAAATTAAGAAACCCAAATGAAAGGGCACATTTTCTGCATAATTGCACAGCTTGTAACCCTTGTAACCAATCATGGCTACATCTCTGTAGCAAGCTTTAGGAGCTGAGAAATCGATCCAAGTTTGAATTAGGGCCTGTTTATGTAGCTGCAGACAGTTCTCTTGTCCTTTATGTTCCACGTTTCCTTAATCTTAACCATCACCTAATCCCTAATTACTCTAACCCCAACCTCAATAAACCTAATCTTAACCATCACCTAATCCCTAATTACTCTAACCCCAACCTCAATAAACCTAATCTTAACCATAACCTCATTCCTAATTATTCCAACCCCAACCTCAATAAGCCTAATCTTAACCATAACCTAATCCCTAATTACTCTAACCCCAACCTCAATAAACCTAATCTTAACCATCACCTAATCCCTAATTACTCTAACCCCAACCTCAATAAACCTAATCTTAACCATCACCTAATCCCTAATTACTCTAACCCCAACCTCAATAAACCTAATCTTAACCATAACCTCATTCCTAATTATTCCAACCCCAACCTCAATAAGCCTAATCTTAACCATAACCTAATCCCTAATTACTCTAACCCCAACCTCAATAGACTCATCTCAACGATGACCTTACCCCAATTATTTACCATAACCCAACCCCTAATTACTCTAACCCTAAGCTTAATAAACCTAATTTCAACCCAATTCCCAATTATTCCAACCCCAACCACAATAAACTCCATTTCAACCATAACCCAACTCCCAATTATTCTAACCCTAATCCTAATAAACCTTCCAACTAGAACCTAACCTTCATTTACACTGTCCCCAATCACAATAAATGAAATTTCAATTATAGTTCAGTCCATAATTATATCAACTCTAACCTTAATAAACCTAATTACAACTTCAACCCAATTTCCAAGTACTTTAAATTCAATACACTGAAGCTCTACTACAACCTAATCTTTGATCATCCTAGCCCTGACCCCAAATAAACTGAATTTTAACCGCAATCTAATCACCCATCATCCTAACCCCAATTTAGATTAAAACTAGACTGACTACAACCCACCCTACCTACAATTAATTCAACTTCGACCTCAATAGATATATTTCTAACCCTGACCTACCTTAACCACCTTGACCATAAATTATACAATATAATTGATTGACCTAAAACATAATTTAAAATGGAAACCCCCAAAATAAATCGATATCCTATGTAATATTAATGAAATAAAAAAGGAATAAGGAAAAAAAGGTTATACCACAAGAGGGACACCTGAGGGCGCCACAGTCAACATGAAGTCCTCGAGGATGTTTGGGTATGGATATGGACGTTTGTGTAATATTTTTTGCCACAAGCAAACCAAGAATACACACCGTAGAGAAGTTTAAAGAGCCAAGCGCGCTGAGAACACGACGGTAAACACTTTACAACATGTGTACATAACTAAACATATACTAACACCTAACTACCAGTTTATTAACAATGAATTAATACATCGACTGATAGTGAGTGCATCATGAATTATTGATGAATTAATGATATGTATACATTAACAAATTAATGAGTGACATATGAATAGACTAGGGTTAAATTGGGCCTATTCGGTGCGTACTCTCTCTTAAGCTGGGAAGCCTCGACTTCCCGGCTTGACGGAATCCTAAGGCACCGCTCATTTTTGATCCTCTGCTGCCATCTTTTGGAATAGTCATGCCACATCACTTAGTATGATTTCAGGTTTTTCAACAGCTCGTATTCCAAAAAATACCAAACCTTGGCTACCTGATAAGTCAGAAGAATGTCAACCGAACTGTTCACATCTTGTTCAATCGATTCAGGTACTTTACTGTTCTGTTCCTTTATTTTTTATTGTTATTTTTTAACATTACACACACTGCCAATTGCCTGTGTGTGTGTGTGTGTGTGTGTGTGTGTGTGTGTGTGTGTGTGTCTGTGTCTGTGTCTGTGTGTGTGTGTGTGTGTGTGTGTGTCCACGTACTCGGCCCATGAATCTCATTCTGATACCAGGGGTTACCATTCGTGTTCTTGAACGATTATTGCATTTTTGTGCTTATCATATGTTTTGTTTTGTTTTTTTTGTGTGTGTGTTGTGTGTCATAGGTTCGTGGTCTCGTGGATGTGTGGGTCGTGTGCTGCCCACCTCGGCCACGGACGGATCTTCTGCTCCAAGTCTGACTCGGATCATGTCCTGCTGAAATAAATAAATAAAAGGTAGGCAAATAGTTAGACATACACATGGATTGATGGATGCTTTACTGATCCCCAAGGAAATAAAAGTCCCTGTGGTACAATACAACACACATCATTGACATTACAAACCAGCAAAAAGGACATGTTTGAGTTTCAACCAATGGGATTCCAAACATTTGCATACGGCCAATAGGAGAGCAGACATTTGCATACTGCTACCTCCAGCCAATAGGAGAGCAAAGATTAGCATACGTCTCATTTCAATGCCACTAATTTGAATGCCGCCTCTGGTTTTAACTCTTAACCTAACCCTAACCCTAACCCTAACCCTAACCCTAACCCTAACCCTAACCCTAACCCTAACCCTAACCCTAACCCTAACCCTAACCCTAACCCTAACCCTCAATAAGCCTAATCTTAACCCTAACCCTAACCCTAACCCTAACCCTAACCCTAATCCAACCCCAACCTCAATAAGCCTAATCTTAACCATAACCTAATCCCTAATTATTCTAACCCCAACCTCAATAGACTCATCTCAACGATGACCTTACCCCAATTATTTACCATAACCCAACCCCTAATTACTCTAACCCTAAGCTTAATAAACCTAATTTCAACCCAATTCCCAATTATTCCCGTATCTCGGACGCCTTTAGGACCAGGGTCACGGGGCTCCGATATGTCGCTCGTGCCTACGCGCGGTCCGTCGTACTCTGGTCCGGTGGGCCTACGACATCCGGTTCCCTCGCGGGACCTCCGCACGTCGTCTGGGGCCTGACGACTACTCGCGTACGCGTCGGGGCCCGTGTCTCGGCCGCCTTTCGGACCACGGTGACGGGGCTCCGATATGTCGCTCGTGGCCGGGCCCCCTCCGACGTGCTCGGTTTCGGTGCGCCTACGTCCTACGGTTCCGCCGCGGGACCCCGAAACGTGGTTTTTTGGGCCTACTCGCGTACGCGTCGGGGGCCCGTATCTCGGCCGTCTTTCCACGCGGGACCGCGGGGCTCCGATATGTCGCTGG
Organism: Trichomycterus rosablanca; assembly: GCF_030014385.1. NCBI lineage: Eukaryota > Metazoa > Chordata > Actinopteri > Siluriformes > Trichomycteridae > Trichomycterus > Trichomycterus rosablanca. The sequence goes on along the minus strand of NW_026946997.1, from coordinate 57,974 downwards.
TAGGTTGGACCTGCACGCCCTGTGCGATTTTGGAGGTCCTACGACGTTTCTTCGAATTTTCCCGATTATTTGACTGAGTGTAGACTAGGGTCAGATCGGCCGCATTCTCTTAATCCGGGAACCTTGCACCATATGGTCGCTGCTTCCCGGCTTAAGGATCTGACCTCTGCAGGGCATGTTCGGAACTGCATCGACATTAAGAAAAGGAAATAAGAAACCCGATGAAACGGCACATTTTCCAGTGTTAGTGCACAGCTTGAAGTTTGTTCTTCTGACCAATCGTTGCTACATCTATGCTGTAGCAGCCTCAAGAGCTGAGAAATCCCATTTTGAATGAATTAAAAGTCAATCGGCGTCTATCCCAGTGGGTTCGGACACCAGCTCTGAATATCCTTCATGAACATAATATCATTGTATGTTGTGTTTGTCTGGATTGAGCTTTTTACATGAAATTATTTACACACTTTATGAACAGATTTTGGAAAGCTCTTTCACTTTGCATTGGAAACACTACATTTCAAGCCGACCACTTCTCCCTGCTCACAGCTGGAAACGCACCGCTCGTTTTTAACCCTCTGCTGCCATCTACTGGACGTTTTCGGTTACAACGTCCTCATGTACTTTTAGAAGTCATACAGCACCAGTTTGTAGGACTTTCAAGGTAGAATGAACCACCTCGTACCCCCCCAACGACACCAGCTATCTTTTTTTGTACCCCCACTGCCTAATTACTTTTACTGGGCTCCAATCTTTAAGTCAGAAGAATGTCAACCGATTTTTGTACCTCATTACAAAACAAACCCCAAGCTAACCCCAGACTTACTGCAAGGTGGCACCTGCTGTTTAGGTTAGGAACTGCATCTAACCCCAAGCTAACCCCAGACTTACTGAAAGCTGGCACCTGCTGTTTAGGTTAGGAACTGCATCTAACCCCAAGCTAACCCCAGACTTACTGAAAGCTGGCACCTGCTGTTTAGGTTAGGAACTGCATCTAACCCCAAGCTAACCCCAGACTTACTGCAAGGTGGCACCTGCTGTTTAGGTTAGGAACTGCATCTAACCCCAAGCTAACCCCAGACTTACTGAAAGCTGGCACCTGCTGTTTAGGTTAGGAACTGCATCTAACCCCACATGAAATTAAGAAACCCAAATGAAAGGGCACATTTTCTGCATAATTGCACAGCTTGTAACCCTTGTAACCAATCATGGCTACATCTCTGTAGCAAGCTTTAGGAGCTGAGAAATCGATCCAAGTTTGAATTAGGGCCTGTTTATGTAGCTGCAGACAGTTCTCTTGTCCTTTATGTTCCACGTTTCCTTAATCTTAACCATCACCTAATCCCTAATTACTCTAACCCCAACCTCAATAAACCTAATCTTAACCATCACCTAATCCCTAATTACTCTAACCCCAACCTCAATAAACCTAATCTTAACCATAACCTCATTCCTAATTATTCCAACCCCAACCTCAATAAGCCTAATCTTAACCATAACCGAATCCCTAATTACTCTAACCCCAACCTCAATAGACTCATCTCAACGATGACCTTACCCCAATTATTTACCATGACCCAACCCCTAATTACTCTAACCCTAAGCTTAATAAACCTAATTTCAACCCAATTCCCAATTATTCCAACCCCAACCACAATAAACTCCATTTCAACCATAACCCAACTCCCAATTATTCTAACCCTAATCCTAATAAACCTTCCAACTAGAACCTAACCTTCATTTACACTGTCCCCAATCACAATAAATGAAATTTCAATTATAGTTCAGTCCATAATTATATCAACTCTAACCTTAATAAACCTAATTACAACTTCAACCCAATTTCCAAGTACTTTAAATTCAATACACTGAAGCTCTACTACAACCTAATCTTTGATCATCCTAGCCCTGACCCCAAATAAACTGAATTTTAACCGCAATCTAATCACCCATCATCCTAACCCCAATTTAGATTAAAACTAGACTGACTACAACCCACCCTACCTACAATTAATTCAACTTCGACCTCAATAGATATATTTCTAACCCTGACCTACCTTAACCACCTTGACCATAAATTATACAATATAATTGATTGACCTAAAACATAATTTAAAATGGAAACCCCCAAAATCAATCGATATCCTATGTAATATTAATGAAATAAAAAAGGAATAAGGAAAAAAAGGTTATACCACAAGAGGGACACCTGAGGGCGCCACAGTCAACATGAAGTCCTCGAGGATGTTTGGGTATGGATATGGACGTTTGTGTAATATTTTTTGCCACAAGCAAACCAAGAATACACACCGTAGAGAAGTTTAAAGAGCCAAGCGCGCTGAGAACACGACGGTAAACACTTTACAACATGTGTACATAACTAAACATATACTAACACCTAACTACCAGTTTATTAACAATGAATTAATACATCGACTGATAGTGAGTGCATCATGAATTATTGATGAATTAATGATATGTATACATTAACAAATTAATGAGTGACATATGAATAGACTAGGGTTAAATTGGGCCTATTCGGTGCGTACTCTCTCTTAAGCTGGGAAGCCTCGACTTCCCGGCTTGACGGAATCCTAAGGCACCGCTCATTTTTGATCCTCTGCTGCCATCTTTTGGAATAGTCATGCCACATCACTTAGTATGATTTCAGGTTTTTCAACAGCTCATATTCCAAAAAATACCAAACCTTGGCTACCTGATAAGTCAGAAGAATGTCAACCGAACTGTTCACATCTTGTTCAATCGATTCAGGTACTTTACTGTTCTGTTCCTTTATTTTTTATTGTTATTTTTTAACATTACACACACTGCCAATTGCCTGTGTGTGTGTGTGTGTGTGTGTGTGTGTGTCTGTGTCTGTGTCTGTGTGTGTGTGTGTGTGTGTGTGTGTCCACGTACTCGGCCCATGAATCTCATTCTGATACCAGGGGTTACCATTCGTGTTCTTGAACGATTATTGCATTTTTGTGCTTATCATATGTTTTGTTTTGTTTTTTTTGTGTGTGTGTTGTGTGTCATAGGTTCGTGGTCTCGTGGATGTGTGGGTCGTGTGCTGCCCACCTCGGCCACGGACGGATCTTCTGCTCCAAGTCTGACTCGGATCATGTCCTGCTGAAATAAATAAATAAAAGGTAGGCAAATAGTTAGACATACACATGGATTGATGGATGCTTTACTGATCCCCAAGGAAATAAAAGTCCCTGTGGTACAATACAACACACATCATTGACATTACAAACCAGCAAAAAGGACATGTTTGAGTTTCAACCAATGGGATTCCAAACATTTGCATACGGCCAATAGGAGAGCAGACATTTGCATACTGCTACCTCCAGCCAATAGGAGAGCAAAGATTAGCATACGTCTCATTTCAATGCCACTAATTTGAATGCCGCCTCTGGTTTTAACTCTTAACCTATGAGCAAAACCCTAACCACGCCCCCAATCCAAGGCCTAACCCCAAGCTAACCCCAGACTTACTGAAAGCTGGCACCTGCTGTTTAGGTTAGGAACTGCATCTAACCCCAAGCTAACCCCAGACTTACTGAAAGCTGGCACCTGCTGTTTAGGTTAGGAACTGCATCTAACCCCAAGCTAACCCCAGACTTACTGAAAGCTGGCACCTGCTGTTTAGGTTAGGAACTGCATCTAACCCCAAGCTAACCCCAGACTTACTGAAAGCTGGCACCTGCTGTTTAGGTTAGGAACTGCATCTAACCCCAAGCTAACCCCAGACTTACTGAAAGCTGGCACCTGCTGTTTAGGTTAGGAACTGCATCTAACCCCACATGAAATTAAGAAACCCAAATGAAAGGGCACATTTTCTGCATAATTGCACAGCTTGTAACCCTTGTAACCAATCATGGCTACATCTCTGTAGCAAGCTTTAGGAGCTGAGAAATCGATCCAAGTTTGAATTAGGGCCTGTTTATGTAGCTGCAGACAGTTCTCTTGTCCTTTATGTTCCACGTTTCCTTAATCTTAACCATCACCTAATCCCTAATTACTCTAACCCCAACCTCAATAAACCTAATCTTAACCATCACCTAATCCCTAATTACTCTAACCCCAACCTCAATAAACCTAATCTTAACCATAACCTCATTCCTAATTATTCCAACCCCAACCTCAATAAGCCTAATCTTAACCATAACCTAATCCCTAATTACTCTAACCCCAACCTCAATAAACCTAATCTTAACCATCACCTAATCCCTAATTACTCTAACCCCAACCTCAATAAACCTAATCTTAACCATCACCTAATCCCTAATTACTCTAACCCCAACCTCAATAAACCTAATCTTAACCATAACCTCATTCCTAATTATTCCAACCCCAACCTCAATAAGCCTAATCTTAACCATAACCTAATCCCTAATTACTCTAACCCCAACCTCAATAGACTCATCTCAACGATGACCTTACCCCAATTATTTACCATAACCCAACCCCTAATTACTCTAACCCTAAGCTTAATAAACCTAATTTCAACCCAATTCCCAATTATTCCAACCCCAACCACAATAAACTCCATTTCAACCATAACCCAACTCCCAATTATTCTAACCCTAATCCTAATAAACCTTCCAACTAGAACCTAACCTTCATTTACACTGTCCCCAATCACAATAAATGAAATTTCAATTATAGTTCAGTCCATAATTATATCAACTCTAACCTTAATAAACCTAATTACAACTTCAACCCAATTTCCAAGTACTTTAAATTCAATACACTGAAGCTCTACTACAACCTAATCTTTGATCATCCTAGCCCTGACCCCAAATAAACTGAATTTTAACCGCAATCTAATCACCCATCATCCTAACCCCAATTTAGATTAAAACTAGACTGACTACAACCCACCCTACCTACAATTAATTCAACTTCGACCTCAATAGATATATTTCTAACCCTGACCTACCTTAACCACCTTGACCATAAATTATACAATATAATTGATTGACCTAAAACATAATTTAAAATGGAAACCCCCAAAATCAATCGATATCCTATGTAATATTAATGAAATAAAAAAGGAATAAGGAAAAAAAGGTTATACCACAAGAGGGACACCTGAGGGCGCCACAGTCAACATGAAGTCCTCGAGGATGTTTGGGTATGGATATGGACGTTTGTGTAATATTTTTTGCCACAAGCAAACCAAGAATACACACCGTAGAGAAGTTTAAAGAGCCAAGCGCGCTGAGAACACGACGGTAAACACTTTACAACATGTGTACATAACTAAACATATACTAACACCTAACTACCAGTTTATTAACAATGAATTAATACATCGACTGATAGTGAGTGCATCATGAATTATTGATGAATTAATGATATGTATACATTAACAAATTAATGAGTGACATATGAATAGACTAGGGTTAAATTGGGCCTATTCGGTGCGTACTCTCTCTTAAGCTGGGAAGCCTCGACTTCCCGGCTTGACGGAATCCTAAGGCACCGCTCATTTTTGATCCTCTGCTGCCATCTTTTGGAATAGTCATGCCACATCACTTAGTATGATTTCAGGTTTTTCAACAGCTCATATTCCAAAAAATACCAAACCTTGGCTACCTGATAAGTCAGAAGAATGTCAACCGAACTGTTCACATCTTGTTCAATCGATTCAGGTACTTTACTGTTCTGTTCCTTTATTTTTTATTGTTATTTTTTAACATTACACACACTGCCAATTGCCTGTGTGTGTGTGTGTGTGTGTGTGTGTGTGTCTGTGTCTGTGTCTGTGTGTGTGTGTGTGTGTGTGTGTGTCCACGTACTCGGCCCATGAATCTCATTCTGATACCAGGGGTTACCATTCGTGTTCTTGAACGATTATTGCATTTTTGTGCTTATCATATGTTTTGTTTTGTTTTTTTTGTGTGTGTGTTGTGTGTCATAGGTTCGTGGTCTCGTGGATGTGTGGGTCGTGTGCTGCCCACCTCGGCCACGGACGGATCTTCTGCTCCAAGTCTGACTCGGATCATGTCCTGCTGAAATAAATAAATAAAAGGTAGGCAAATAGTTAGACATACACATGGATTGATGGATGCTTTACTGATCCCCAAGGAAATAAAAGTCCCTGTGGTACAATACAACACACATCATTGACATTACAAACCAGCAAAAAGGACATGTTTGAGTTTCAACCAATGGGATTCCAAACATTTGCATACGGCCAATAGGAGAGCAGACATTTGCATACTGCTACCTCCAGCCAATAGGAGAGCAAAGATTAGCATACGTCTCATTTCAATGCCACTAATTTGAATGCCGCCTCTGGTTTTAACTCTTAACCTATGAGCAAAACCCTAACCACGCCCCCAATCCAAGGCCTAACCCCAAGCTAACCCCAGACTTACTGAAAGCTGGCACCTGCTGTTTAGGTTAGGAACTGCATCTAACCCCAAGCTAACCCCAGACTTACTGAAAGCTGGCACCTGCTGTTTAGGTTAGGAACTGCATCTAACCCCAAGCTAACCCCAGACTTACTGAAAGCTGGCACCTGCTGTTTAGGTTAGGAACTGCATCTAACCCCAAGCTAACCCCAGACTTACTGAAAGCTGGCACCTGCTGTTTAGGTTAGGAACTGCATCTAACCCCAAGCTAACCCCAGACTTACTGAAAGCTGGCACCTGCTGTTTAGGTTAGGAACTGCATCTAACCCCACATGAAATTAAGAAACCCAAATGAAAGGGCACATTTTCTGCATAATTGCACAGCTTGTAACCCTTGTAACCAATCATGGCTACATCTCTGTAGCAAGCTTTAGGAGCTGAGAAATCGATCCAAGTTTGAATTAGGGCCTGTTTATGTAGCTGCAGACAGTTCTCTTGTCCTTTATGTTCCACGTTTCCTTAATCTTAACCATCACCTAATCCCTAATTACTCTAACCCCAACCTCAATAAACCTAATCTTAACCATCACCTAATCCCTAATTACTCTAACCCCAACCTCAATAAACCTAATCTTAACCATAACCTCATTCCTAATTATTCCAACCCCAACCTCAATAAGCCTAATCTTAACCATAACCTAATCCCTAATTACTCTAACCCCAACCTCAATAAACCTAATCTTAACCATCACCTAATCCCTAATTACTCTAACCCCAACCTCAATAAACCTAATCTTAACCATCACCTAATCCCTAATTACTCTAACCCCAACCTCAATAAACCTAATCTTAACCATAACCTCATTCCTAATTATTCCAACCCCAACCTCAATAAGCCTAATCTTAACCATAACCTAATCCCTAATTACTCTAACCCCAACCTCAATAGACTCATCTCAACGATGACCTTACCCCAATTATTTACCATAACCCAACCCCTAATTACTCTAACCCTAAGCTTAATAAACCTAATTTCAACCCAATTCCCAATTATTCCAACCCCAACCACAATAAACTCCATTTCAACCATAACCCAACTCCCAATTATTCTAACCCTAATCCTAATAAACCTTCCAACTAGAACCTAACCTTCATTTACACTGTCCCCAATCACAATAAATGAAATTTCAATTATAGTTCAGTCCATAATTATATCAACTCTAACCTTAATAAACCTAATTACAACTTCAACCCAATTTCCAAGTACTTTAAATTCAATACACTGAAGCTCTACTACAACCTAATCTTTGATCATCCTAGCCCTGACCCCAAATAAACTGAATTTTAACCGCAATCTAATCACCCATCATCCTAACCCCAATTTAGATTAAAACTAGACTGACTACAACCCACCCTACCTACAATTAATTCAACTTCGACCTCAATAGATATATTTCTAACCCTGACCTACCTTAACCACCTTGACCATAAATTATACAATATAATTGATTGACCTAAAACATAATTTAAAATGGAAACCCCCAAAATAAATCGATATCCTATGTAATATTAATGAAATAAAAAAGGAATAAGGAAAAAAAGGTTATACCACAAGAGGGACACCTGAGGGCGCCACAGTCAACATGAAGTCCTCGAGGATGTTTGGGTATGGATATGGACGTTTGTGTAATATTTTTTGCCACAAGCAAACCAAGAATACACACCGTAGAGAAGTTTAAAGAGCCAAGCGCGCTGAGAACACGACGGTAAACACTTTACAACATGTGTACATAACTAAACATATACTAACACCTAACTACCAGTTTATTAACAATGAATTAATACATCGACTGATAGTGAGTGCATCATGAATTATTGATGAATTAATGATATGTATACATTAACAAATTAATGAGTGACATATGAATAGACTAGGGTTAAATTGGGCCTATTCGGTGCGTACTCTCTCTTAAGCTGGGAAGCCTCGACTTCCCGGCTTGACGGAATCCTAAGGCACCGCTCATTTTTGATCCTCTGCTGCCATCTTTTGGAATAGTCATGCCACATCACTTAGTATGATTTCAGGTTTTTCAACAGCTCGTATTCCAAAAAATACCAAACCTTGGCTACCTGATAAGTCAGAAGAATGTCAACCGAACTGTTCACATCTTGTTCAATCGATTCAGGTACTTTACTGTTCTGTTCCTTTATTTTTTATTGTTATTTTTTAACATTACACACACTGCCAATTGCCTGTGTGTGTGTGTGTGTGTGTGTGTGTGTGTGTGTGTGTGTGTGTCTGTGTCTGTGTCTGTGTGTGTGTGTGTGTGTGTGTGTGTCCACGTACTCGGCCCATGAATCTCATTCTGATACCAGGGGTTACCATTCGTGTTCTTGAACGATTATTGCATTTTTGTGCTTATCATATGTTTTGTTTTGTTTTTTTTGTGTGTGTGTTGTGTGTCATAGGTTCGTGGTCTCGTGGATGTGTGGGTCGTGTGCTGCCCACCTCGGCCACGGACGGATCTTCTGCTCCAAGTCTGACTCGGATCATGTCCTGCTGAAATAAATAAATAAAAGGTAGGCAAATAGTTAGACATACACATGGATTGATGGATGCTTTACTGATCCCCAAGGAAATAAAAGTCCCTGTGGTACAATACAACACACATCATTGACATTACAAACCAGCAAAAAGGACATGTTTGAGTTTCAACCAATGGGATTCCAAACATTTGCATACGGCCAATAGGAGAGCAGACATTTGCATACTGCTACCTCCAGCCAATAGGAGAGCAAAGATTAGCATACGTCTCATTTCAATGCCACTAATTTGAATGCCGCCTCTGGTTTTAACTCTTAACCTATGAGCAAAACCCTAACCACGCCCCCAATCCAAGGCCTAACCCCAAGCTAACCCCAGACTTACTGAAAGCTGGCACCTGCTGTTTAGGTTAGGAACTGCATCTAACCCCAAGCTAACCCCAGACTTACTGAAAGCTGGCACCTGCTGTTTAGGTTAGGAACTGCATCTAACCCCAAGCTAACCCCAGACTTACTGAAAGCTGGCACCTGCTGTTTAGGTTAGGAACTGCATCTAACCCCAAGCTAACCCCAGACTTACTGAAAGCTGGCACCTGCTGTTTAGGTTAGGAACTGCATCTAACCCCAAGCTAACCCCAGACTTACTGAAAGCTGGCACCTGCTGTTTAGGTTAGGAACTGCATCTAACCCCACATGAAATTAAGAAACCCAAATGAAAGGGCACATTTTCTGCATAATTGCACAGCTTGTAACCCTTGTAACCAATCATGGCTACATCTCTGTAGCAAGCTTTAGGAGCTGAGAAATCGATCCAAGTTTGAATTAGGGCCTGTTTATGTAGCTGCAGACAGTTCTCTTGTCCTTTATGTTCCACGTTTCCTTAATCTTAACCATCACCTAATCCCTAATTACTCTAACCCCAACCTCAATAAACCTAATCTTAACCATCACCTAATCCCTAATTACTCTAACCCCAACCTCAATAAACCTAATCTTAACCATAACCTCATTCCTAATTATTCCAACCCCAACCTCAATAAGCCTAATCTTAACCATAACCTAATCCCTAATTACTCTAACCCCAACCTCAATAAACCTAATCTTAACCATCACCTAATCCCTAATTACTCTAACCCCAACCTCAATAAACCTAATCTTAACCATCACCTAATCCCTAATTACTCTAACCCCAACCTCAATAAACCTAATCTTAACCATAACCTCATTCCTAATTATTCCAACCCCAACCTCAATAAGCCTAATCTTAACCATAACCTAATCCCTAATTACTCTAACCCCAACCTCAATAGACTCATCTCAACGATGACCTTACCCCAATTATTTACCATAACCCAACCCCTAATTACTCTAACCCTAAGCTTAATAAACCTAATTTCAACCCAATTCCCAATTATTCCAACCCCAACCACAATAAACTCCATTTCAACCATAACCCAACTCCCAATTATTCTAACCCTAATCCTAATAAACCTTCCAACTAGAACCTAACCTTCATTTACACTGTCCCCAATCACAATAAATGAAATTTCAATTATAGTTCAGTCCATAATTATATCAACTCTAACCTTAATAAACCTAATTACAACTTCAACCCAATTTCCAAGTACTTTAAATTCAATACACTGAAGCTCTACTACAACCTAATCTTTGATCATCCTAGCCCTGACCCCAAATAAACTGAATTTTAACCGCAATCTAATCACCCATCATCCTAACCCCAATTTAGATTAAAACTAGACTGACTACAACCCACCCTACCTACAATTAATTCAACTTCGACCTCAATAGATATATTTCTAACCCTGACCTACCTTAACCACCTTGACCATAAATTATACAATATAATTGATTGACCTAAAACATAATTTAAAATGGAAACCCCCAAAATCAATCGATATCCTATGTAATATTAATGAAATAAAAAAGGAATAAGGAAAAAAAGGTTATACCACAAGAGGGACACCTGAGGGCGCCACAGTCAACATGAAGTCCTCGATCTGTCTCGCGTGTGTATATGGACGTTTGTGTAATATTTTTTGCCACAAGCAAACCAAGAATACACACCGTAGAGAAGTTTAAAGAGCCAAGCGCGCTGAGAACACGACGGTAAACACTTTACAACATGTGTACATAACTAAACATATACTAACACCTAACTACCAGTTTATTAACAATGAATTAATACATCGACTGATAGTGAGTGCATCATGAATTATTGATGAATTAATGATATGTATACATTAACAAATTAATGAGTGACATATGAATAGACTAGGGTTAAATTGGGCCTATTCGGTGCGTACTCTCTCTTAAGCTGGGAAGCCTCGACTTCCCGGCTTGACGGAATCCTAAGGCACCGCTCATTTTTGATCCTCTGCTGCCATCTTTTGGAATAGTCATGCCACATCACTTAGTATGATTTCAGGTTTTTCAACAGCTCGTATTCCAAAAAATACCAAACCTTGGCTACCTGATAAGTCAGAAGAATGTCAACCGAACTGTTCACATCTTGTTCAATCGATTCAGGTACTTTACTGTTCTGTTCCTTTATTTTTTATTGTTATTTTTTAACATTACACACACTGCCAATTGCCTGTGTGTGTGTGTGTGTGTGTGTGTGTGTGTCTGTGTCTGTGTCTGTGTGTGTGTGTGTGTGTGTGTGTGTCCACGTACTCGGCCCATGAATCTCATTCTGATACCAGGGGTTACCATTCGTGTTCTTGAACGATTATTGCATTTTTGTGCTTATCATATGTTTTGTTTTGTTTTTTTTGTGTGTGTGTTGTGTGTCATAGGTTCGTGGTCTCGTGGATGTGTGGGTCGTGTGCTGCCCACCTCGGCCACGGACGGATCTTCTGCTCCAAGTCTGACTCGGATCATGTCCTGCTGAAATAAATAAATAAAAGGTAGGCAAATAGTTAGACATACACATGGATTGATGGATGCTTTACTGATCCCCAAGGAAATAAAAGTCCCTGTGGTACAATACAACACACATCATTGACATTACAAACCAGCAAAAAGGACATGTTTGAGTTTCAACCAATGGGATTCCAAACATTTGCATACGGCCAATAGGAGAGCAGACATTTGCATACTGCTACCTCCAGCCAATAGGAGAGCAAAGATTAGCATACGTCTCATTTCAATGCCACTAATTTGAATGCCGCCTCTGGTTTTAACTCTTAACCTATGAGCAAAACCCTAACCACGCCCCCAATCCAAGGCCTAACCCCAAGCTAACCCCAGACTTACTGAAAGCTGGCACCTGCTGTTTAGGTTAGGAACTGCATCTAACCCCAAGCTAACCCCAGACTTACTGAAAGCTGGCACCTGCTGTTTAGGTTAGGAACTGCATCTAACCCCAAGCTAACCCCAGACTTACTGAAAGCTGGCACCTGCTGTTTAGGTTAGGAACTGCATCTAACCCCAAGCTAACCCCAGACTTACTGAAAGCTGGCACCTGCTGTTTAGGTTAGGAACTGCATCTAACCCCAAGCTAACCCCAGACTTACTGAAAGCTGGCACCTGCTGTTTAGGTTAGGAACTGCATCTAACCCCACATGAAATTAAGAAACCCAAATGAAAGGGCACATTTTCTGCATAATTGCACAGCTTGTAACCCTTGTAACCAATCATGGCTACATCTCTGTAGCAAGCTTTAGGAGCTGAGAAATCGATCCAAGTTTGAATTAGGGCCTGTTTATGTAGCTGCAGACAGTTCTCTTGTCCTTTATGTTCCACGTTTCCTTAATCTTAACCATCACCTAATCCCTAATTACTCTAACCCCAACCTCAATAAACCTAATCTTAACCATCACCTAATCCCTAATTACTCTAACCCCAACCTCAATAAACCTAATCTTAACCATAACCTCATTCCTAATTATTCCAACCCCAACCTCAATAAGCCTAATCTTAACCATAACCTAATCCCTAATTACTCTAACCCCAACCTCAATAAACCTAATCTTAACCATCACCTAATCCCTAATTACTCTAACCCCAACCTCAATAAACCTAATCTTAACCATCACCTAATCCCTAATTACTCTAACCCCAACCTCAATAAACCTAATCTTAACCATAACCTCATTCCTAATTATTCCAACCCCAACCTCAATAAGCCTAATCTTAACCATAACCTAATCCCTAATTACTCTAACCCCAACCTCAATAGACTCATCTCAACGATGACCTTACCCCAATTATTTACCATAACCCAACCCCTAATTACTCTAACCCTAAGCTTAATAAACCTAATTTCAACCCAATTCCCAATTATTCCAACCCCAACCACAATAAACTCCATTTCAACCATAACCCAACTCCCAATTATTCTAACCCTAATCCTAATAAACCTTCCAACTAGAACCTAACCTTCATTTACACTGTCCCCAATCACAATAAATGAAATTTCAATTATAGTTCAGTCCATAATTATATCAACTCTAACCTTAATAAACCTAATTACAACTTCAACCCAATTTCCAAGTACTTTAAATTCAATACACTGAAGCTCTACTACAACCTAATCTTTGATCATCCTAGCCCTGACCCCAAATAAACTGAATTTTAACCGCAATCTAATCACCCATCATCCTAACCCCAATTTAGATTAAAACTAGACTGACTACAACCCACCCTACCTACAATTAATTCAACTTCGACCTCAATAGATATATTTCTAACCCTGACCTACCTTAACCACCTTGACCATAAATTATACAATATAATTGATTGACCTAAAACATAATTTAAAATGGAAACCCCCAAAATCAATCGATATCCTATGTAATATTAATGAAATAAAAAAGGAATAAGGAAAAAAAGGTTATACCACAAGAGGGACACCTGAGGGCGCCACAGTCAACATGAAGTCCTCGAGGATGTTTGGGTATGGATATGGACGTTTGTGTAATATTTTTTGCCACAAGCAAACCAAGAATACACACCGTAGAGAAGTTTAAAGAGCCAAGCGCGCTGAGAACACGACGGTAAACACTTTACAACATGTGTACATAACTAAACATATACTAACACCTAACTACCAGTTTATTAACAATGAATTAATACATCGACTGATAGTGAGTGCATCATGAATTATTGATGAATTAATGATATGTATACATTAACAAATTAATGAGTGACATATGAATAGACTAGGGTTAAATTGGGCCTATTCGGTGCGTACTCTCTCTTAAGCTGGGAAGCCTCGACTTCCCGGCTTGACGGAATCCTAAGGCACCGCTCATTTTTGATCCTCTGCTGCCATCTTTTGGAATAGTCATGCCACATCACTTAGTATGATTTCAGGTTTTTCAACAGCTCATATTCCAAAAAATACCAAACCTTGGCTACCTGATAAGTCAGAAGAATGTCAACCGAACTGTTCACATCTTGTTCAATCGATTCAGGTACTTTACTGTTCTGTTCCTTTATTTTTTATTGTTATTTTTTAACATTACACACACTGCCAATTGCCTGTGTGTGTGTGTGTGTGTGTGTGTGTGTGTCTGTGTCTGTGTCTGTGTGTGTGTGTGTGTGTGTGTGTGTCCACGTACTCGGCCCATGAATCTCATTCTGATACCAGGGGTTACCATTCGTGTTCTTGAACGATTATTGCATTTTTGTGCTTATCATATGTTTTGTTTTGTTTTTTTTGTGTGTGTGTTGTGTGTCATAGGTTCGTGGTCTCGTGGATGTGTGGGTCGTGTGCTGCCCACCTCGGCCACGGACGGATCTTCTGCTCCAAGTCTGACTCGGATCATGTCCTGCTGAAATAAATAAATAAAAGGTAGGCAAATAGTTAGACATACACATGGATTGATGGATGCTTTACTGATCCCCAAGGAAATAAAAGTCCCTGTGGTACAATACAACACACATCATTGACATTACAAACCAGCAAAAAGGACATGTTTGAGTTTCAACCAATGGGATTCCAAACATTTGCATACGGCCAATAGGAGAGCAGACATTTGCATACTGCTACCTCCAGCCAATAGGAGAGCAAAGATTAGCATATGTCTCATTTCAATGCCACTAATTTGAATGCCGCCTCTGGTTTTAACTCTTAACCTATGAGCAAAACCCTAACCACGCCCCCAATCCAAGGCCTAACCCCAAGCTAACCCCAGACTTACTGAAAGCTGGCACCTGCTGTTTAGGTTAGGAACTGCATCTAACCCCAAGCTAACCCCAGACTTACTGAAAGCTGGCACCTGCTGTTTAGGTTAGGAACTGCATCTAACCCCAAGCTAACCCCAGACTTACTGAAAGCTGGCACCTGCTGTTTAGGTTAGGAACTGCATCTAACCCCAAGCTAACCCCAGACTTACTGAAAGCTGGCACCTGCTGTTTAGGTTAGGAACTGCATCTAACCCCAAGCTAACCCCAGACTTACTGAAAGCTGGCACCTGCTGTTTAGGTTAGGAACTGCATCTAACCCCACATGAAATTAAGAAACCCAAATGAAAGGGCACATTTTCTGCATAATTGCACAGCTTGTAACCCTTGTAACCAATCATGGCTACATCTCTGTAGCAAGCTTTAGGAGCTGAGAAATCGATCCAAGTTTGAATTAGGGCCTGTTTATGTAGCTGCAGACAGTTCTCTTGTCCTTTATGTTCCACGTTTCCTTAATCTTAACCATCACCTAATCCCTAATTACTCTAACCCCAACCTCAATAAACCTAATCTTAACCATCACCTAATCCCTAATTACTCTAACCCCAACCTCAATAAACCTAATCTTAACCATAACCTCATTCCTAATTATTCCAACCCCAACCTCAATAAGCCTAATCTTAACCATAACCTAATCCCTAATTACTCTAACCCCAACCTCAATAAACCTAATCTTAACCATCACCTAATCCCTAATTACTCTAACCCCAACCTCAATAAACCTAATCTTAACCATCACCTAATCCCTAATTACTCTAACCCCAACCTCAATAAACCTAATCTTAACCATAACCTCATTCCTAATTATTCCAACCCCAACCTCAATAAGCCTAATCTTAACCATAACCTAATCCCTAATTACTCTAACCCCAACCTCAATAGACTCATCTCAACGATGACCTTACCCCAATTATTTACCATAACCCAACCCCTAATTACTCTAACCCTAAGCTTAATAAACCTAATTTCAACCCAATTCCCAATTATTCCAACCCCAACCACAATAAACTCCATTTCAACCATAACCCAACTCCCAATTATTCTAACCCTAATCCTAATAAACCTTCCAACTAGAACCTAACCTTCATTTACACTGTCCCCAATCACAATAAATGAAATTTCAATTATAGTTCAGTCCATAATTATATCAACTCTAACCTTAATAAACCTAATTACAACTTCAACCCAATTTCCAAGTACTTTAAATTCAATACACTGAAGCTCTACTACAACCTAATCTTTGATCATCCTAGCCCTGACCCCAAATAAACTGAATTTTAACCGCAATCTAATCACCCATCATCCTAACCCCAATTTAGATTAAAACTAGACTGACTACAACCCACCCTACCTACAATTAATTCAACTTCGACCTCAATAGATATATTTCTAACCCTGACCTACCTTAACCACCTTGACCATAAATTATACAATATAATTGATTGACCTAAAACATAATTTAAAATGGAAACCCCCAAAATAAATCGATATCCTATGTAATATTAATGAAATAAAAAAGGAATAAGGAAAAAAAGGTTATACCACAAGAGGGACACCTGAGGGCGCCACAGTCAACATGAAGTCCTCGAGGATGTTTGGGTATGGATATGGACGTTTGTGTAATATTTTTTGCCACAAGCAAACCAAGAATACACACCGTAGAGAAGTTTAAAGAGCCAAGCGCGCTGAGAACACGACGGTAAACACTTTACAACATGTGTACATAACTAAACATATACTAACACCTAACTACCAGTTTATTAACAATGAATTAATACATCGACTGATAGTGAGTGCATCATGAATTATTGATGAATTAATGATATGTATACATTAACAAATTAATGAGTGACATATGAATAGACTAGGGTTAAATTGGGCCTATTCGGTGCGTACTCTCTCTTAAGCTGGGAAGCCTCGACTTCCCGGCTTGACGGAATCCTAAGGCACCGCTCATTTTTGATCCTCTGCTGCCATCTTTTGGAATAGTCATGCCACATCACTTAGTATGATTTCAGGTTTTTCAACAGCTCGTATTCCAAAAAATACCAAACCTTGGCTACCTGATAAGTCAGAAGAATGTCAACCGAACTGTTCACATCTTGTTCAATCGATTCAGGTACTTTACTGTTCTGTTCCTTTATTTTTTATTGTTATTTTTTAACATTACACACACTGCCAATTGCCTGTGTGTGTGTGTGTGTGTGTGTGTGTGTGTGTGTGTGTCTGTGTCTGTGTCTGTGTGTGTGTGTGTGTGTGTGTGTGTCCACGTACTCGGCCCATGAATCTCATTCTGATACCAGGGGTTACCATTCGTGTTCTTGAACGATTATTGCATTTTTGTGCTTATCATATGTTTTGTTTTGTTTTTTTTGTGTGTGTGTTGTGTGTCATAGGTTCGTGGTCTCGTGGATGTGTGGGTCGTGTGCTGCCCACCTCGGCCACGGACGGATCTTCTGCTCCAAGTCTGACTCGGATCATGTCCTGCTGAAATAAATAAATAAAAGGTAGGCAAATAGTTAGACATACACATGGATTGATGGATGCTTTACTGATCCCCAAGGAAATAAAAGTCCCTGTGGTACAATACAACACACATCATTGACATTACAAACCAGCAAAAAGGACATGTTTGAGTTTCAACCAATGGGATTCCAAACATTTGCATACGGCCAATAGGAGAGCAGACATTTGCATACTGCTACCTCCAGCCAATAGGAGAGCAAAGATTAGCATACGTCTCATTTCAATGCCACTAATTTGAATGCCGCCTCTGGTTTTAACTCTTAACCTATGAGCAAAACCCTAACCACGCCCCCAATCCAAGGCCTAACCCCAAGCTAACCCCAGACTTACTGAAAGCTGGCACCTGCTGTTTAGGTTAGGAACTGCATCTAACCCCAAGCTAACCCCAGACTTACTGAAAGCTGGCACCTGCTGTTTAGGTTAGGAACTGCATCTAACCCCAAGCTAACCCCAGACTTACTGAAAGCTGGCACCTGCTGTTTAGGTTAGGAACTGCATCTAACCCCAAGCTAACCCCAGACTTACTGAAAGCTGGCACCTGCTGTTTAGGTTAGGAACTGCATCTAACCCCAAGCTAACCCCAGACTTACTGAAAGCTGGCACCTGCTGTTTAGGTTAGGAACTGCATCTAACCCCACATGAAATTAAGAAACCCAAATGAAAGGGCACATTTTCTGCATAATTGCACAGCTTGTAACCCTTGTAACCAATCATGGCTACATCTCTGTAGCAAGCTTTAGGAGCTGAGAAATCGATCCAAGTTTGAATTAGGGCCTGTTTATGTAGCTGCAGACAGTTCTCTTGTCCTTTATGTTCCACGTTTCCTTAATCTTAACCATCACCTAATCCCTAATTACTCTAACCCCAACCTCAATAAACCTAATCTTAACCATCACCTAATCCCTAATTACTCTAACCCCAACCTCAATAAACCTAATCTTAACCATAACCTCATTCCTAATTATTCCAACCCCAACCTCAATAAGCCTAATCTTAACCATAACCTAATCCCTAATTACTCTAACCCCAACCTCAATAAACCTAATCTTAACCATCACCTAATCCCTAATTACTCTAACCCCAACCTCAATAAACCTAATCTTAACCATCACCTAATCCCTAATTACTCTAACCCCAACCTCAATAAACCTAATCTTAACCATAACCTCATTCCTAATTATTCCAACCCCAACCTCAATAAGCCTAATCTTAACCATAACCTAATCCCTAATTACTCTAACCCCAACCTCAATAGACTCATCTCAACGATGACCTTACCCCAATTATTTACCATAACCCAACCCCTAATTACTCTAACCCTAAGCTTAATAAACCTAATTTCAACCCAATTCCCAATTATTCCAACCCCAACCACAATAAACTCCATTTCAACCATAACCCAACTCCCAATTATTCTAACCCTAATCCTAATAAACCTTCCAACTAGAACCTAACCTTCATTTACACTGTCCCCAATCACAATAAATGAAATTTCAATTATAGTTCAGTCCATAATTATATCAACTCTAACCTTAATAAACCTAATTACAACTTCAACCCAATTTCCAAGTACTTTAAATTCAATACACTGAAGCTCTACTACAACCTAATCTTTGATCATCCTAGCCCTGACCCCAAATAAACTGAATTTTAACCGCAATCTAATCACCCATCATCCTAACCCCAATTTAGATTAAAACTAGACTGACTACAACCCACCCTACCTACAATTAATTCAACTTCGACCTCAATAGATATATTTCTAACCCTGACCTACCTTAACCACCTTGACCATAAATTATACAATATAATTGATTGACCTAAAACATAATTTAAAATGGAAACCCCCAAAATAAATCGATATCCTATGTAATATTAATGAAATAAAAAAGGAATAAGGAAAAAAAGGTTATACCACAAGAGGGACACCTGAGGGCGCCACAGTCAACATGAAGTCCTCGAGGATGTTTGGGTATGGATATGGACGTTTGTGTAATATTTTTTGCCACAAGCAAACCAAGAATACACACCGTAGAGAAGTTTAAAGAGCCAAGCGCGCTGAGAACACGACGGTAAACACTTTACAACATGTGTACATAACTAAACATATACTAACACCTAACTACCAGTTTATTAACAATGAATTAATACATCGACTGATAGTGAGTGCATCATGAATTATTGATGAATTAATGATATGTATACATTAACAAATTAATGAGTGACATATGAATAGACTAGGGTTAAATTGGGCCTATTCGGTGCGTACTCTCTCTTAAGCTGGGAAGCCTCGACTTCCCGGCTTGACGGAATCCTAAGGCACCGCTCATTTTTGATCCTCTGCTGCCATCTTTTGGAATAGTCATGCCACATCACTTAGTATGATTTCAGGTTTTTCAACAGCTCGTATTCCAAAAAATACCAAACCTTGGCTACCTGATAAGTCAGAAGAATGTCAACCGAACTGTTCACATCTTGTTCAATCGATTCAGGTACTTTACTGTTCTGTTCCTTTATTTTTTATTGTTATTTTTTAACATTACACACACTGCCAATTGCCTGTGTGTGTGTGTGTGTGTGTGTGTGTGTGTGTGTGTGTCTGTGTCTGTGTCTCTGTGTGTGTGTGTGTGTGTGTGTGTGTCCACGTACTCGGCCCATGAATCTCATTCTGATACCAGGGGTTACCATTCGTGTTCTTGAACGATTATTGCATTTTTGTGCTTATCATATGTTTTGTTTTGTTTTTTTTGTGTGTGTGTTGTGTGTCATAGGTTCGTGGTCTCGTGGATGTGTGGGTCGTGTGCTGCCCACCTCGGCCACGGACGGATCTTCTGCTCCAAGTCTGACTCGGATCATGTCCTGCTGAAATAAATAAATAAAAGGTAGGCAAATAGTTAGACATACACATGGATTGATGGATGCTTTACTGATCCCCAAGGAAATAAAAGTCCCTGTGGTACAATACAACACACATCATTGACATTACAAACCAGCAAAAAGGACATGTTTGAGTTTCAACCAATGGGATTCCAAACATTTGCATACGGCCAATAGGAGAGCAGACATTTGCATACTGCTACCTCCAGCCAATAGGAGAGCAAAGATTAGCATACGTCTCATTTCAATGCCACTAATTTGAATGCCGCCTCTGGTTTTAACTCTTAACCTAACCCTAACCCTAACCCTAACCCTAACCCTAACCCTAACCCTAACCCTAACCCTAACCCTAACCCTAACCCTAACCCTAACCCTAACCCTCAATAAGCCTAATCTTAACCCTAACCCTAACCCTAACCCTAACCCTAACCCTAATCCAACCCCAACCTCAATAAGCCTAATCTTAACCATAACCTAATCCCTAATTATTCTAACCCCAACCTCAATAGACTCATCTCAACGATGACCTTACCCCAATTATTTACCATAACCCAACCCCTAATTACTCTAACCCTAAGCTTAATAAACCTAATTTCAACCCAATTCCCAATTATTCCCGTATCTCGGACGCCTTTAGGACCAGGGTCACGGGGCTCCGATATGTCGCTCGTGCCTACGCGCGGTCCGTCGTACTCTGGTCCGGTGGGCCTACGACATCCGGTTCCCTCGCGGGACCTCCGCACGTCGTCTGGGGCCTGACGACTACTCGCGTACGCGTCGGGGCCCGTGTCTCGGCCGCCTTTCGGACCACGGTGACGGGGCTCCGATATGTCGCTCGTGGCCGGGCCCCCTCCGACGTGCTCGGTTTCGGTGCGCCTACGTCCTACGGTTCCGCCGCGGGACCCCGAAACGTGGTTTTTTGGGCCTACTCGCGTACGCGTCGGGGGCCCGTATCTCGGCCGTCTTTCCACGCGGGACCGCGGGGCTCCGATATGTCGCTGGTAGGTTGGACCTGCACGCCCTGTGCGATTTTGGAGGTCCTACGACGTTTCTTCGAATTTTCCCGATTATTTGACTGAGTGTAGACTAGGGTCAGATCGGCCGCATTCTCTTAATCCGGGAACCTTGCACCATATGGTCGCTGCTTCCCGGCTTAAGGATCTGACCTCTGCAGGGCATGTTCGGAACTGCATCGACATTAAGAAAAGGAAATAAGAAACCCGATGAAACGGCACATTTTCCAGTGTTAGTGCACAGCTTGAAGTTTGTTCTTCTGACCAATCGTTGCTACATCTATGCTGTAGCAGCCTCAAGAGCTGAGAAATCCCATTTTGAATGAATTAAAAGTCAATCGGCGTCTATCCCAGTGGGTTCGGACACCAGCTCTGAATATCCTTCATGAACATAATATCATTGTATGTTGTGTTTGTCTGGATTGAGCTTTTTACATGAAATTATTTACACACTTTATGAACAGATTTTGGAAAGCTCTTTCACTTTGCATTGGAAACACTACATTTCAAGCCGACCACTTCTCCCTGCTCACAGCTGGAAACGCACCGCTCGTTTTTAACCCTCTGCTGCCATCTACTGGACGTTTTCGGTTACAACGTCCTCATGTACTTTTAGAAGTCATACAGCACCAGTTTGTAGGACTTTCAAGGTAGAATGAACCACCTCGTACCCCCCCAACGACACCAGCTATCTTTTTTTGTACCCCCACTGCCTAATTACTTTTACTGGGCTCCAATCTTTAAGTCAGAAGAATGTCAACCGATTTTTGTACCTCATTACAAAACAAACCCCAAGCTAACCCCAGACTTACTGCAAGGTGGCACCTGCTGTTTAGGTTAGGAACTGCATCTAACCCCAAGCTAACCCCAGACTTACTGAAAGCTGGCACCTGCTGTTTAGGTTAGGAACTGCATCTAACCCCAAGCTAACCCCAGACTTACTGAAAGCTGGCACCTGCTGTTTAGGTTAGGAACTGCATCTAACCCCAAGCTAACCCCAGACTTACTGCAAGGTGGCACCTGCTGTTTAGGTTAGGAACTGCATCTAACCCCAAGCTAACCCCAGACTTACTGAAAGCTGGCACCTGCTGTTTAGGTTAGGAACTGCATCTAACCCCACATGAAATTAAGAAACCCAAATGAAAGGGCACATTTTCTGCATAATTGCACAGCTTGTAACCCTTGTAACCAATCATGGCTACATCTCTGTAGCAAGCTTTAGGAGCTGAGAAATCGATCCAAGTTTGAATTAGGGCCTGTTTATGTAGCTGCAGACAGTTCTCTTGTCCTTTATGTTCCACGTTTCCTTAATCTTAACCATCACCTAATCCCTAATTACTCTAACCCCAACCTCAATAAACCTAATCTTAACCATCACCTAATCCCTAATTACTCTAACCCCAACCTCAATAAACCTAATCTTAACCATAACCTCATTCCTAATTATTCCAACCCCAACCTCAATAAGCCTAATCTTAACCATAACCGAATCCCTAATTACTCTAACCCCAACCTCAATAGACTCATCTCAACGATGACCTTACCCCAATTATTTACCATGACCCAACCCCTAATTACTCTAACCCTAAGCTTAATAAACCTAATTTCAACCCAATTCCCAATTATTCCAACCCCAACCACAATAAACTCCATTTCAACCATAACCCAACTCCCAATTATTCTAACCCTAATCCTAATAAACCTTCCAACTAGAACCTAACCTTCATTTACACTGTCCCCAATCACAATAAATGAAATTTCAATTATAGTTCAGTCCATAATTATATCAACTCTAACCTTAATAAACCTAATTACAACTTCAACCCAATTTCCAAGTACTTTAAATTCAATACACTGAAGCTCTACTACAACCTAATCTTTGATCATCCTAGCCCTGACCCCAAATAAACTGAATTTTAACCGCAATCTAATCACCCATCATCCTAACCCCAATTTAGATTAAAACTAGACTGACTACAACCCACCCTACCTACAATTAATTCAACTTCGACCTCAATAGATATATTTCTAACCCTGACCTACCTTAACCACCTTGACCATAAATTATACAATATAATTGATTGACCTAAAACATAATTTAAAATGGAAACCCCCAAAATCAATCGATATCCTATGTAATATTAATGAAATAAAAAAGGAATAAGGAAAAAAAGGTTATACCACAAGAGGGACACCTGAGGGCGCCACAGTCAACATGAAGTCCTCGAGGATGTTTGGGTATGGATATGGACGTTTGTGTAATATTTTTTGCCACAAGCAAACCAAGAATACACACCGTAGAGAAGTTTAAAGAGCCAAGCGCGCTGAGAACACGACGGTAAACACTTTACAACATGTGTACATAACTAAACATATACTAACACCTAACTACCAGTTTATTAACAATGAATTAATACATCGACTGATAGTGAGTGCATCATGAATTATTGATGAATTAATGATATGTATACATTAACAAATTAATGAGTGACATATGAATAGACTAGGGTTAAATTGGGCCTATTCGGTGCGTACTCTCTCTTAAGCTGGGAAGCCTCGACTTCCCGGCTTGACGGAATCCTAAGGCACCGCTCATTTTTGATCCTCTGCTGCCATCTTTTGGAATAGTCATGCCACATCACTTAGTATGATTTCAGGTTTTTCAACAGCTCATATTCCAAAAAATACCAAACCTTGGCTACCTGATAAGTCAGAAGAATGTCAACCGAACTGTTCACATCTTGTTCAATCGATTCAGGTACTTTACTGTTCTGTTCCTTTATTTTTTATTGTTATTTTTTAACATTACACACACTGCCAATTGCCTGTGTGTGTGTGTGTGTGTGTGTGTGTGTGTCTGTGTCTGTGTCTGTGTGTGTGTGTGTGTGTGTGTGTGTCCACGTACTCGGCCCATGAATCTCATTCTGATACCAGGGGTTACCATTCGTGTT
The DNA here is from genome assembly GCF_030014385.1 of Trichomycterus rosablanca. Classification (NCBI taxonomy): domain Eukaryota; kingdom Metazoa; phylum Chordata; class Actinopteri; order Siluriformes; family Trichomycteridae; genus Trichomycterus; species Trichomycterus rosablanca. Next base: position 33,488 of record NW_026946997.1, on the reverse strand, counting down.
CTTGAACGATTATTGCATTTTTGTGCTTATCATATGTTTTGTTTTGTTTTTTTTGTGTGTGTGTTGTGTGTCATAGGTTCGTGGTCTCGTGGATGTGTGGGTCGTGTGCTGCCCACCTCGGCCACGGACGGATCTTCTGCTCCAAGTCTGACTCGGATCATGTCCTGCTGAAATAAATAAATAAAAGGTAGGCAAATAGTTAGACATACACATGGATTGATGGATGCTTTACTGATCCCCAAGGAAATAAAAGTCCCTGTGGTACAATACAACACACATCATTGACATTACAAACCAGCAAAAAGGACATGTTTGAGTTTCAACCAATGGGATTCCAAACATTTGCATACGGCCAATAGGAGAGCAGACATTTGCATACTGCTACCTCCAGCCAATAGGAGAGCAAAGATTAGCATACGTCTCATTTCAATGCCACTAATTTGAATGCCGCCTCTGGTTTTAACTCTTAACCTATGAGCAAAACCCTAACCACGCCCCCAATCCAAGGCCTAACCCCAAGCTAACCCCAGACTTACTGAAAGCTGGCACCTGCTGTTTAGGTTAGGAACTGCATCTAACCCCAAGCTAACCCCAGACTTACTGAAAGCTGGCACCTGCTGTTTAGGTTAGGAACTGCATCTAACCCCAAGCTAACCCCAGACTTACTGAAAGCTGGCACCTGCTGTTTAGGTTAGGAACTGCATCTAACCCCAAGCTAACCCCAGACTTACTGAAAGCTGGCACCTGCTGTTTAGGTTAGGAACTGCATCTAACCCCAAGCTAACCCCAGACTTACTGAAAGCTGGCACCTGCTGTTTAGGTTAGGAACTGCATCTAACCCCACATGAAATTAAGAAACCCAAATGAAAGGGCACATTTTCTGCATAATTGCACAGCTTGTAACCCTTGTAACCAATCATGGCTACATCTCTGTAGCAAGCTTTAGGAGCTGAGAAATCGATCCAAGTTTGAATTAGGGCCTGTTTATGTAGCTGCAGACAGTTCTCTTGTCCTTTATGTTCCACGTTTCCTTAATCTTAACCATCACCTAATCCCTAATTACTCTAACCCCAACCTCAATAAACCTAATCTTAACCATCACCTAATCCCTAATTACTCTAACCCCAACCTCAATAAACCTAATCTTAACCATAACCTCATTCCTAATTATTCCAACCCCAACCTCAATAAGCCTAATCTTAACCATAACCTAATCCCTAATTACTCTAACCCCAACCTCAATAAACCTAATCTTAACCATCACCTAATCCCTAATTACTCTAACCCCAACCTCAATAAACCTAATCTTAACCATCACCTAATCCCTAATTACTCTAACCCCAACCTCAATAAACCTAATCTTAACCATAACCTCATTCCTAATTATTCCAACCCCAACCTCAATAAGCCTAATCTTAACCATAACCTAATCCCTAATTACTCTAACCCCAACCTCAATAGACTCATCTCAACGATGACCTTACCCCAATTATTTACCATAACCCAACCCCTAATTACTCTAACCCTAAGCTTAATAAACCTAATTTCAACCCAATTCCCAATTATTCCAACCCCAACCACAATAAACTCCATTTCAACCATAACCCAACTCCCAATTATTCTAACCCTAATCCTAATAAACCTTCCAACTAGAACCTAACCTTCATTTACACTGTCCCCAATCACAATAAATGAAATTTCAATTATAGTTCAGTCCATAATTATATCAACTCTAACCTTAATAAACCTAATTACAACTTCAACCCAATTTCCAAGTACTTTAAATTCAATACACTGAAGCTCTACTACAACCTAATCTTTGATCATCCTAGCCCTGACCCCAAATAAACTGAATTTTAACCGCAATCTAATCACCCATCATCCTAACCCCAATTTAGATTAAAACTAGACTGACTACAACCCACCCTACCTACAATTAATTCAACTTCGACCTCAATAGATATATTTCTAACCCTGACCTACCTTAACCACCTTGACCATAAATTATACAATATAATTGATTGACCTAAAACATAATTTAAAATGGAAACCCCCAAAATCAATCGATATCCTATGTAATATTAATGAAATAAAAAAGGAATAAGGAAAAAAAGGTTATACCACAAGAGGGACACCTGAGGGCGCCACAGTCAACATGAAGTCCTCGAGGATGTTTGGGTATGGATATGGACGTTTGTGTAATATTTTTTGCCACAAGCAAACCAAGAATACACACCGTAGAGAAGTTTAAAGAGCCAAGCGCGCTGAGAACACGACGGTAAACACTTTACAACATGTGTACATAACTAAACATATACTAACACCTAACTACCAGTTTATTAACAATGAATTAATACATCGACTGATAGTGAGTGCATCATGAATTATTGATGAATTAATGATATGTATACATTAACAAATTAATGAGTGACATATGAATAGACTAGGGTTAAATTGGGCCTATTCGGTGCGTACTCTCTCTTAAGCTGGGAAGCCTCGACTTCCCGGCTTGACGGAATCCTAAGGCACCGCTCATTTTTGATCCTCTGCTGCCATCTTTTGGAATAGTCATGCCACATCACTTAGTATGATTTCAGGTTTTTCAACAGCTCATATTCCAAAAAATACCAAACCTTGGCTACCTGATAAGTCAGAAGAATGTCAACCGAACTGTTCACATCTTGTTCAATCGATTCAGGTACTTTACTGTTCTGTTCCTTTATTTTTTATTGTTATTTTTTAACATTACACACACTGCCAATTGCCTGTGTGTGTGTGTGTGTGTGTGTGTGTGTGTCTGTGTCTGTGTCTGTGTGTGTGTGTGTGTGTGTGTGTGTCCACGTACTCGGCCCATGAATCTCATTCTGATACCAGGGGTTACCATTCGTGTTCTTGAACGATTATTGCATTTTTGTGCTTATCATATGTTTTGTTTTGTTTTTTTTGTGTGTGTGTTGTGTGTCATAGGTTCGTGGTCTCGTGGATGTGTGGGTCGTGTGCTGCCCACCTCGGCCACGGACGGATCTTCTGCTCCAAGTCTGACTCGGATCATGTCCTGCTGAAATAAATAAATAAAAGGTAGGCAAATAGTTAGACATACACATGGATTGATGGATGCTTTACTGATCCCCAAGGAAATAAAAGTCCCTGTGGTACAATACAACACACATCATTGACATTACAAACCAGCAAAAAGGACATGTTTGAGTTTCAACCAATGGGATTCCAAACATTTGCATACGGCCAATAGGAGAGCAGACATTTGCATACTGCTACCTCCAGCCAATAGGAGAGCAAAGATTAGCATACGTCTCATTTCAATGCCACTAATTTGAATGCCGCCTCTGGTTTTAACTCTTAACCTATGAGCAAAACCCTAACCACGCCCCCAATCCAAGGCCTAACCCCAAGCTAACCCCAGACTTACTGAAAGCTGGCACCTGCTGTTTAGGTTAGGAACTGCATCTAACCCCAAGCTAACCCCAGACTTACTGAAAGCTGGCACCTGCTGTTTAGGTTAGGAACTGCATCTAACCCCAAGCTAACCCCAGACTTACTGAAAGCTGGCACCTGCTGTTTAGGTTAGGAACTGCATCTAACCCCAAGCTAACCCCAGACTTACTGAAAGCTGGCACCTGCTGTTTAGGTTAGGAACTGCATCTAACCCCAAGCTAACCCCAGACTTACTGAAAGCTGGCACCTGCTGTTTAGGTTAGGAACTGCATCTAACCCCACATGAAATTAAGAAACCCAAATGAAAGGGCACATTTTCTGCATAATTGCACAGCTTGTAACCCTTGTAACCAATCATGGCTACATCTCTGTAGCAAGCTTTAGGAGCTGAGAAATCGATCCAAGTTTGAATTAGGGCCTGTTTATGTAGCTGCAGACAGTTCTCTTGTCCTTTATGTTCCACGTTTCCTTAATCTTAACCATCACCTAATCCCTAATTACTCTAACCCCAACCTCAATAAACCTAATCTTAACCATCACCTAATCCCTAATTACTCTAACCCCAACCTCAATAAACCTAATCTTAACCATAACCTCATTCCTAATTATTCCAACCCCAACCTCAATAAGCCTAATCTTAACCATAACCTAATCCCTAATTACTCTAACCCCAACCTCAATAAACCTAATCTTAACCATCACCTAATCCCTAATTACTCTAACCCCAACCTCAATAAACCTAATCTTAACCATCACCTAATCCCTAATTACTCTAACCCCAACCTCAATAAACCTAATCTTAACCATAACCTCATTCCTAATTATTCCAACCCCAACCTCAATAAGCCTAATCTTAACCATAACCTAATCCCTAATTACTCTAACCCCAACCTCAATAGACTCATCTCAACGATGACCTTACCCCAATTATTTACCATAACCCAACCCCTAATTACTCTAACCCTAAGCTTAATAAACCTAATTTCAACCCAATTCCCAATTATTCCAACCCCAACCACAATAAACTCCATTTCAACCATAACCCAACTCCCAATTATTCTAACCCTAATCCTAATAAACCTTCCAACTAGAACCTAACCTTCATTTACACTGTCCCCAATCACAATAAATGAAATTTCAATTATAGTTCAGTCCATAATTATATCAACTCTAACCTTAATAAACCTAATTACAACTTCAACCCAATTTCCAAGTACTTTAAATTCAATACACTGAAGCTCTACTACAACCTAATCTTTGATCATCCTAGCCCTGACCCCAAATAAACTGAATTTTAACCGCAATCTAATCACCCATCATCCTAACCCCAATTTAGATTAAAACTAGACTGACTACAACCCACCCTACCTACAATTAATTCAACTTCGACCTCAATAGATATATTTCTAACCCTGACCTACCTTAACCACCTTGACCATAAATTATACAATATAATTGATTGACCTAAAACATAATTTAAAATGGAAACCCCCAAAATAAATCGATATCCTATGTAATATTAATGAAATAAAAAAGGAATAAGGAAAAAAAGGTTATACCACAAGAGGGACACCTGAGGGCGCCACAGTCAACATGAAGTCCTCGAGGATGTTTGGGTATGGATATGGACGTTTGTGTAATATTTTTTGCCACAAGCAAACCAAGAATACACACCGTAGAGAAGTTTAAAGAGCCAAGCGCGCTGAGAACACGACGGTAAACACTTTACAACATGTGTACATAACTAAACATATACTAACACCTAACTACCAGTTTATTAACAATGAATTAATACATCGACTGATAGTGAGTGCATCATGAATTATTGATGAATTAATGATATGTATACATTAACAAATTAATGAGTGACATATGAATAGACTAGGGTTAAATTGGGCCTATTCGGTGCGTACTCTCTCTTAAGCTGGGAAGCCTCGACTTCCCGGCTTGACGGAATCCTAAGGCACCGCTCATTTTTGATCCTCTGCTGCCATCTTTTGGAATAGTCATGCCACATCACTTAGTATGATTTCAGGTTTTTCAACAGCTCGTATTCCAAAAAATACCAAACCTTGGCTACCTGATAAGTCAGAAGAATGTCAACCGAACTGTTCACATCTTGTTCAATCGATTCAGGTACTTTACTGTTCTGTTCCTTTATTTTTTATTGTTATTTTTTAACATTACACACACTGCCAATTGCCTGTGTGTGTGTGTGTGTGTGTGTGTGTGTGTGTGTGTGTGTGTGTCTGTGTCTGTGTCTGTGTGTGTGTGTGTGTGTGTGTGTGTCCACGTACTCGGCCCATGAATCTCATTCTGATACCAGGGGTTACCATTCGTGTTCTTGAACGATTATTGCATTTTTGTGCTTATCATATGTTTTGTTTTGTTTTTTTTGTGTGTGTGTTGTGTGTCATAGGTTCGTGGTCTCGTGGATGTGTGGGTCGTGTGCTGCCCACCTCGGCCACGGACGGATCTTCTGCTCCAAGTCTGACTCGGATCATGTCCTGCTGAAATAAATAAATAAAAGGTAGGCAAATAGTTAGACATACACATGGATTGATGGATGCTTTACTGATCCCCAAGGAAATAAAAGTCCCTGTGGTACAATACAACACACATCATTGACATTACAAACCAGCAAAAAGGACATGTTTGAGTTTCAACCAATGGGATTCCAAACATTTGCATACGGCCAATAGGAGAGCAGACATTTGCATACTGCTACCTCCAGCCAATAGGAGAGCAAAGATTAGCATACGTCTCATTTCAATGCCACTAATTTGAATGCCGCCTCTGGTTTTAACTCTTAACCTAACCCTAACCCTAACCCTAACCCTAACCCTAACCCTAACCCTAACCCTAACCCTAACCCTAACCCTAACCCTAACCCTAACCCTAACCCTAACCCTAACTAATAAGCCTAATCTTAACCCTAACCCTAACCCTAACCCTAACCCTAACCCTAATCCAACCCCAACCTCAATAAGCCTAATCTTAACCATAACCTAATCCCTAATTATTCTAACCCCAACCTCAATAGACTCATCTCAACGATGACCTTACCCCAATTATTTACCATAACCCAACCCCTAATTACTCTAACCCTAAGCTTAATAAACCTAATTTCAACCCAATTCCCAATTATTCCCGTATCTCGGACGCCTTTAGGACCAGGGTCACGGGGCTCCGATATGTCGCTCGTGCCTACGCGCGGTCCGTCGTACTCTGGTCCGGTGGGCCTACGACATCCGGTTCCCTCGCGGGACCTCCGCACGTCGTCTGGGGCCTGACGACTACTCGCGTACGCGTCGGGGCCCGTGTCTCGGCCGCCTTTCGGACCACGGTGACGGGGCTCCGATATGTCGCTCGTGGCCGGGCCCCCTCCGACGTGCTCGGTTTCGGTGCGCCTACGTCCTACGGTTCCGCCGCGGGACCCCGAAACGTGGTTTTTTGGGCCTACTCGCGTACGCGTCGGGGGCCCGTATCTCGGCCGTCTTTCCACGCGGGACCGCGGGGCTCCGATATGTCGCTGGTAGGTTGGACCTGCACGCCCTGTGCGATTTTGGAGGTCCTACGACGTTTCTTCGAATTTTCCCGATTATTTGACTGAGTGTAGACTAGGGTCAGATCGGCCGCATTCTCTTAATCCGGGAACCTTGCACCATATGGTCGCTGCTTCCCGGCTTAAGGATCTGACCTCTGCAGGGCATGTTCGGAACTGCATCGACATTAAGAAAAGGAAATAAGAAACCCGATGAAACGGCACATTTTCCAGTGTTAGTGCACAGCTTGAAGTTTGTTCTTCTGACCAATCGTTGCTACATCTATGCTGTAGCAGCCTCAAGAGCTGAGAAATCCCATTTTGAATGAATTAAAAGTCAATCGGCGTCTATCCCAGTGGGTTCGGACACCAGCTCTGAATATCCTTCATGAACATAATATCATTGTATGTTGTGTTTGTCTGGATTGAGCTTTTTACATGAAATTATTTACACACTTTATGAACAGATTTTGGAAAGCTCTTTCACTTTGCATTGGAAACACTACATTTCAAGCCGACCACTTCTCCCTGCTCACAGCTGGAAACGCACCGCTCGTTTTTAACCCTCTGCTGCCATCTACTGGACGTTTTCGGTTACAACGTCCTCATGTACTTTTAGAAGTCATACAGCACCAGTTTGTAGGACTTTCAAGGTAGAATGAACCACCTCGTACCCCCCCAACGACACCAGCTATCTTTTTTTGTACCCCCACTGCCTAATTACTTTTACTGGGCTCCAATCTTTAAGTCAGAAGAATGTCAACCGATTTTTGTACCTCATTACAAAACAAACCCCAAGCTAACCCCAGACTTACTGCAAGGTGGCACCTGCTGTTTAGGTTAGGAACTGCATCTAACCCCAAGCTAACCCCAGACTTACTGAAAGCTGGCACCTGCTGTTTAGGTTAGGAACTGCATCTAACCCCAAGCTAACCCCAGACTTACTGAAAGCTGGCACCTGCTGTTTAGGTTAGGAACTGCATCTAACCCCAAGCTAACCCCAGACTTACTGCAAGGTGGCACCTGCTGTTTAGGTTAGGAACTGCATCTAACCCCAAGCTAACCCCAGACTTACTGAAAGCTGGCACCTGCTGTTTAGGTTAGGAACTGCATCTAACCCCACATGAAATTAAGAAACCCAAATGAAAGGGCACATTTTCTGCATAATTGCACAGCTTGTAACCCTTGTAACCAATCATGGCTACATCTCTGTAGCAAGCTTTAGGAGCTGAGAAATCGATCCAAGTTTGAATTAGGGCCTGTTTATGTAGCTGCAGACAGTTCTCTTGTCCTTTATGTTCCACGTTTCCTTAATCTTAACCATCACCTAATCCCTAATTACTCTAACCCCAACCTCAATAAACCTAATCTTAACCATCACCTAATCCCTAATTACTCTAACCCCAACCTCAATAAACCTAATCTTAACCATAACCTCATTCCTAATTATTCCAACCCCAACCTCAATAAGCCTAATCTTAACCATAACCGAATCCCTAATTACTCTAACCCCAACCTCAATAGACTCATCTCAACGATGACCTTACCCCAATTATTTACCATGACCCAACCCCTAATTACTCTAACCCTAAGCTTAATAAACCTAATTTCAACCCAATTCCCAATTATTCCAACCCCAACCACAATAAACTCCATTTCAACCATAACCCAACTCCCAATTATTCTAACCCTAATCCTAATAAACCTTCCAACTAGAACCTAACCTTCATTTACACTGTCCCCAATCACAATAAATGAAATTTCAATTATAGTTCAGTCCATAATTATATCAACTCTAACCTTAATAAACCTAATTACAACTTCAACCCAATTTCCAAGTACTTTAAATTCAATACACTGAAGCTCTACTACAACCTAATCTTTGATCATCCTAGCCCTGACCCCAAATAAACTGAATTTTAACCGCAATCTAATCACCCATCATCCTAACCCCAATTTAGATTAAAACTAGACTGACTACAACCCACCCTACCTACAATTAATTCAACTTCGACCTCAATAGATATATTTCTAACCCTGACCTACCTTAACCACCTTGACCATAAATTATACAATATAATTGATTGACCTAAAACATAATTTAAAATGGAAACCCCCAAAATCAATCGATATCCTATGTAATATTAATGAAATAAAAAAGGAATAAGGAAAAAAAGGTTATACCACAAGAGGGACACCTGAGGGCGCCACAGTCAACATGAAGTCCTCGAGGATGTTTGGGTATGGATATGGACGTTTGTGTAATATTTTTTGCCACAAGCAAACCAAGAATACACACCGTAGAGAAGTTTAAAGAGCCAAGCGCGCTGAGAACACGACGGTAAACACTTTACAACATGTGTACATAACTAAACATATACTAACACCTAACTACCAGTTTATTAACAATGAATTAATACATCGACTGATAGTGAGTGCATCATGAATTATTGATGAATTAATGATATGTATACATTAACAAATTAATGAGTGACATATGAATAGACTAGGGTTAAATTGGGCCTATTCGGTGCGTACTCTCTCTTAAGCTGGGAAGCCTCGACTTCCCGGCTTGACGGAATCCTAAGGCACCGCTCATTTTTGATCCTCTGCTGCCATCTTTTGGAATAGTCATGCCACATCACTTAGTATGATTTCAGGTTTTTCAACAGCTCATATTCCAAAAAATACCAAACCTTGGCTACCTGATAAGTCAGAAGAATGTCAACCGAACTGTTCACATCTTGTTCAATCGATTCAGGTACTTTACTGTTCTGTTCCTTTATTTTTTATTGTTATTTTTTAACATTACACACACTGCCAATTGCCTGTGTGTGTGTGTGTGTGTGTGTGTGTGTGTCTGTGTCTGTGTCTGTGTGTGTGTGTGTGTGTGTGTGTGTCCACGTACTCGGCCCATGAATCTCATTCTGATACCAGGGGTTACCATTCGTGTTCTTGAACGATTATTGCATTTTTGTGCTTATCATATGTTTTGTTTTGTTTTTTTTGTGTGTGTGTTGTGTGTCATAGGTTCGTGGTCTCGTGGATGTGTGGGTCGTGTGCTGCCCACCTCGGCCACGGACGGATCTTCTGCTCCAAGTCTGACTCGGATCATGTCCTGCTGAAATAAATAAATAAAAGGTAGGCAAATAGTTAGACATACACATGGATTGATGGATGCTTTACTGATCCCCAAGGAAATAAAAGTCCCTGTGGTTACAATACAACACACATCATTGACATTACAAACCAGCAAAAAGGACATGTTTGAGTTTCAACCAATGGGATTCCAAACATTTGCATACGGCCAATAGGAGAGCAGACATTTGCATACTGCTACCTCCAGCCAATAGGAGAGCAAAGATTAGCATACGTCTCATTTCAATGCCACTAATTTGAATGCCGCCTCTGGTTTTAACTCTTAACCTATGAGCAAAACCCTAACCACGCCCCCAATCCAAGGCCTAACCCCAAGCTAACCCCAGACTTACTGAAAGCTGGCACCTGCTGTTTAGGTTAGGAACTGCATCTAACCCCAAGCTAACCCCAGACTTACTGAAAGCTGGCACCTGCTGTTTAGGTTAGGAACTGCATCTAACCCCAAGCTAACCCCAGACTTACTGAAAGCTGGCACCTGCTGTTTAGGTTAGGAACTGCATCTAACCCCAAGCTAACCCCAGACTTACTGAAAGCTGGCACCTGCTGTTTAGGTTAGGAACTGCATCTAACCCCAAGCTAACCCCAGACTTACTGAAAGCTGGCACCTGCTGTTTAGGTTAGGAACTGCATCTAACCCCACATGAAATTAAGAAACCCAAATGAAAGGGCACATTTTCTGCATAATTGCACAGCTTGTAACCCTTGTAACCAATCATGGCTACATCTCTGTAGCAAGCTTTAGGAGCTGAGAAATCGATCCAAGTTTGAATTAGGGCCTGTTTATGTAGCTGCAGACAGTTCTCTTGTCCTTTATGTTCCACGTTTCCTTAATCTTAACCATCACCTAATCCCTAATTACTCTAACCCCAACCTCAATAAACCTAATCTTAACCATCACCTAATCCCTAATTACTCTAACCCCAACCTCAATAAACCTAATCTTAACCATAACCTCATTCCTAATTATTCCAACCCCAACCTCAATAAGCCTAATCTTAACCATAACCTAATCCCTAATTACTCTAACCCCAACCTCAATAAACCTAATCTTAACCATCACCTAATCCCTAATTACTCTAACCCCAACCTCAATAAACCTAATCTTAACCATCACCTAATCCCTAATTACTCTAACCCCAACCTCAATAAACCTAATCTTAACCATAACCTCATTCCTAATTATTCCAACCCCAACCTCAATAAGCCTAATCTTAACCATAACCTAATCCCTAATTACTCTAACCCCAACCTCAATAGACTCATCTCAACGATGACCTTACCCCAATTATTTACCATAACCCAACCCCTAATTACTCTAACCCTAAGCTTAATAAACCTAATTTCAACCCAATTCCCAATTATTCCAACCCCAACCACAATAAACTCCATTTCAACCATAACCCAACTCCCAATTATTCTAACCCTAATCCTAATAAACCTTCCAACTAGAACCTAACCTTCATTTACACTGTCCCCAATCACAATAAATGAAATTTCAATTATAGTTCAGTCCATAATTATATCAACTCTAACCTTAATAAACCTAATTACAACTTCAACCCAATTTCCAAGTACTTTAAATTCAATACACTGAAGCTCTACTACAACCTAATCTTTGATCATCCTAGCCCTGACCCCAAATAAACTGAATTTTAACCGCAATCTAATCACCCATCATCCTAACCCCAATTTAGATTAAAACTAGACTGACTACAACCCACCCTACCTACAATTAATTCAACTTCGACCTCAATAGATATATTTCTAACCCTGACCTACCTTAACCACCTTGACCATAAATTATACAATATAATTGATTGACCTAAAACATAATTTAAAATGGAAACCCCCAAAATCAATCGATATCCTATGTAATATTAATGAAATAAAAAAGGAATAAGGAAAAAAAGGTTATACCACAAGAGGGACACCTGAGGGCGCCACAGTCAACATGAAGTCCTCGAGGATGTTTGGGTATGGATATGGACGTTTGTGTAATATTTTTTGCCACAAGCAAACCAAGAATACACACCGTAGAGAAGTTTAAAGAGCCAAGCGCGCTGAGAACACGACGGTAAACACTTTACAACATGTGTACATAACTAAACATATACTAACACCTAACTACCAGTTTATTAACAATGAATTAATACATCGACTGATAGTGAGTGCATCATGAATTATTGATGAATTAATGATATGTATACATTAACAAATTAATGAGTGACATATGAATAGACTAGGGTTAAATTGGGCCTATTCGGTGCGTACTCTCTCTTAAGCTGGGAAGCCTCGACTTCCCGGCTTGACGGAATCCTAAGGCACCGCTCATTTTTGATCCTCTGCTGCCATCTTTTGGAATAGTCATGCCACATCACTTAGTATGATTTCAGGTTTTTCAACAGCTCGTATTCCAAAAAATACCAAACCTTGGCTACCTGATAAGTCAGAAGAATGTCAACCGAACTGTTCACATCTTGTTCAATCGATTCAGGTACTTTACTGTTCTGTTCCTTTATTTTTTATTGTTATTTTTTAACATTACACACACTGCCAATTGCCTGTGTGTGTGTGTGTGTGTGTGTGTGTGTGTGTGTGTGTGTGTGTCTGTGTCTGTGTCTGTGTGTGTGTGTGTGTGTGTGTGTGTCCACGTACTCGGCCCATGAATCTCATTCTGATACCAGGGGTTACCATTCGTGTTCTTGAACGATTATTGCATTTTTGTGCTTATCATATGTTTTGTTTTGTTTTTTTTGTGTGTGTGTTGTGTGTCATAGGTTCGTGGTCTCGTGGATGTGTGGGTCGTGTGCTGCCCACCTCGGCCACGGACGGATCTTCTGCTCCAAGTCTGACTCGGATCATGTCCTGCTGAAATAAATAAATAAAAGGTAGGCAAATAGTTAGACATACACATGGATTGATGGATGCTTTACTGATCCCCAAGGAAATAAAAGTCCCTGTGGTACAATACAACACACATCATTGACATTACAAACCAGCAAAAAGGACATGTTTGAGTTTCAACCAATGGGATTCCAAACATTTGCATACGGCCAATAGGAGAGCAGACATTTGCATACTGCTACCTCCAGCCAATAGGAGAGCAAAGATTAGCATACGTCTCATTTCAATGCCACTAATTTGAATGCCGCCTCTGGTTTTAACTCTTAACCTATGAGCAAAACCCTAACCACGCCCCCAATCCAAGGCCTAACCCCAAGCTAACCCCAGACTTACTGAAAGCTGGCACCTGCTGTTTAGGTTAGGAACTGCATCTAACCCCAAGCTAACCCCAGACTTACTGAAAGCTGGCACCTGCTGTTTAGGTTAGGAACTGCATCTAACCCCAAGCTAACCCCAGACTTACTGAAAGCTGGCACCTGCTGTTTAGGTTAGGAACTGCATCTAACCCCAAGCTAACCCCAGACTTACTGAAAGCTGGCACCTGCTGTTTAGGTTAGGAACTGCATCTAACCCCAAGCTAACCCCAGACTTACTGAAAGCTGGCACCTGCTGTTTAGGTTAGGAACTGCATCTAACCCCACATGAAATTAAGAAACCCAAATGAAAGGGCACATTTTCTGCATAATTGCACAGCTTGTAACCCTTGTAACCAATCATGGCTACATCTCTGTAGCAAGCTTTAGGAGCTGAGAAATCGATCCAAGTTTGAATTAGGGCCTGTTTATGTAGCTGCAGACAGTTCTCTTGTCCTTTATGTTCCACGTTTCCTTAATCTTAACCATCACCTAATCCCTAATTACTCTAACCCCAACCTCAATAAACCTAATCTTAACCATCACCTAATCCCTAATTACTCTAACCCCAACCTCAATAAACCTAATCTTAACCATAACCTCATTCCTAATTATTCCAACCCCAACCTCAATAAGCCTAATCTTAACCATAACCTAATCCCTAATTACTCTAACCCCAACCTCAATAAACCTAATCTTAACCATCACCTAATCCCTAATTACTCTAACCCCAACCTCAATAAACCTAATCTTAACCATCACCTAATCCCTAATTACTCTAACCCCAACCTCAATAAACCTAATCTTAACCATAACCTCATTCCTAATTATTCCAACCCCAACCTCAATAAGCCTAATCTTAACCATAACCTAATCCCTAATTACTCTAACCCCAACCTCAATAGACTCATCTCAACGATGACCTTACCCCAATTATTTACCATAACCCAACCCCTAATTACTCTAACCCTAAGCTTAATAAACCTAATTTCAACCCAATTCCCAATTATTCCAACCCCAACCACAATAAACTCCATTTCAACCATAACCCAACTCCCAATTATTCTAACCCTAATCCTAATAAACCTTCCAACTAGAACCTAACCTTCATTTACACTGTCCCCAATCACAATAAATGAAATTTCAATTATAGTTCAGTCCATAATTATATCAACTCTAACCTTAATAAACCTAATTACAACTTCAACCCAATTTCCAAGTACTTTAAATTCAATACACTGAAGCTCTACTACAACCTAATCTTTGATCATCCTAGCCCTGACCCCAAATAAACTGAATTTTAACCGCAATCTAATCACCCATCATCCTAACCCCAATTTAGATTAAAACTAGACTGACTACAACCCACCCTACCTACAATTAATTCAACTTCGACCTCAATAGATATATTTCTAACCCTGACCTACCTTAACCACCTTGACCATAAATTATACAATATAATTGATTGACCTAAAACATAATTTAAAATGGAAACCCCCAAAATCAATCGATATCCTATGTAATATTAATGAAATAAAAAAGGAATAAGGAAAAAAAGGTTATACCACAAGAGGGACACCTGAGGGCGCCACAGTCAACATGAAGTCCTCGAGGATGTTTGGGTATGGATATGGACGTTTGTGTAATATTTTTTGCCACAAGCAAACCAAGAATACACACCGTAGAGAAGTTTAAAGAGCCAAGCGCGCTGAGAACACGACGGTAAACACTTTACAACATGTGTACATAACTAAACATATACTAACACCTAACTACCAGTTTATTAACAATGAATTAATACATCGACTGATAGTGAGTGCATCATGAATTATTGATGAATTAATGATATGTATACATTAACAAATTAATGAGTGACATATGAATAGACTAGGGTTAAATTGGGCCTATTCGGTGCGTACTCTCTCTTAAGCTGGGAAGCCTCGACTTCCCGGCTTGACGGAATCCTAAGGCACCGCTCATTTTTGATCCTCTGCTGCCATCTTTTGGAATAGTCATGCCACATCACTTAGTATGATTTCAGGTTTTTCAACAGCTCGTATTCCAAAAAATACCAAACCTTGGCTACCTGATAAGTCAGAAGAATGTCAACCGAACTGTTCACATCTTGTTCAATCGATTCAGGTACTTTACTGTTCTGTTCCTTTATTTTTTATTGTTATTTTTTAACATTACACACACTGCCAATTGCCTGTGTGTGTGTGTGTGTGTGTGTGTGTGTGTCTGTGTCTGTGTCTGTGTGTGTGTGTGTGTGTGTGTGTGTCCACGTACTCGGCCCATGAATCTCATTCTGATACCAGGGGTTACCATTCGTGTTCTTGAACGATTATTGCATTTTTGTGCTTATCATATGTTTTGTTTTGTTTTTTTTGTGTGTGTGTTGTGTGTCATAGGTTCGTGGTCTCGTGGATGTGTGGGTCGTGTGCTGCCCACCTCGGCCACGGACGGATCTTCTGCTCCAAGTCTGACTCGGATCATGTCCTGCTGAAATAAATAAATAAAAGGTAGGCAAATAGTTAGACATACACATGGATTGATGGATGCTTTACTGATCCCCAAGGAAATAAAAGTCCCTGTGGTACAATACAACACACATCATTGACATTACAAACCAGCAAAAAGGACATGTTTGAGTTTCAACCAATGGGATTCCAAACATTTGCATACGGCCAATAGGAGAGCAGACATTTGCATACTGCTACCTCCAGCCAATAGGAGAGCAAAGATTAGCATACGTCTCATTTCAATGCCACTAATTTGAATGCCGCCTCTGGTTTTAACTCTTAACCTATGAGCAAAACCCTAACCACGCCCCCAATCCAAGGCCTAACCCCAAGCTAACCCCAGACTTACTGAAAGCTGGCACCTGCTGTTTAGGTTAGGAACTGCATCTAACCCCAAGCTAACCCCAGACTTACTGAAAGCTGGCACCTGCTGTTTAGGTTAGGAACTGCATCTAACCCCAAGCTAACCCCAGACTTACTGAAAGCTGGCACCTGCTGTTTAGGTTAGGAACTGCATCTAACCCCAAGCTAACCCCAGACTTACTGAAAGCTGGCACCTGCTGTTTAGGTTAGGAACTGCATCTAACCCCAAGCTAACCCCAGACTTACTGAAAGCTGGCACCTGCTGTTTAGGTTAGGAACTGCATCTAACCCCACATGAAATTAAGAAACCCAAATGAAAGGGCACATTTTCTGCATAATTGCACAGCTTGTAACCCTTGTAACCAATCATGGCTACATCTCTGTAGCAAGCTTTAGGAGCTGAGAAATCGATCCAAGTTTGAATTAGGGCCTGTTTATGTAGCTGCAGACAGTTCTCTTGTCCTTTATGTTCCACGTTTCCTTAATCTTAACCATCACCTAATCCCTAATTACTCTAACCCCAACCTCAATAAACCTAATCTTAACCATCACCTAATCCCTAATTACTCTAACCCCAACCTCAATAAACCTAATCTTAACCATAACCTCATTCCTAATTATTCCAACCCCAACCTCAATAAGCCTAATCTTAACCATAACCTAATCCCTAATTACTCTAACCCCAACCTCAATAAACCTAATCTTAACCATCACCTAATCCCTAATTACTCTAACCCCAACCTCAATAAACCTAATCTTAACCATCACCTAATCCCTAATTACTCTAACCCCAACCTCAATAAACCTAATCTTAACCATAACCTCATTCCTAATTATTCCAACCCCAACCTCAATAAGCCTAATCTTAACCATAACCTAATCCCTAATTACTCTAACCCCAACCTCAATAGACTCATCTCAACGATGACCTTACCCCAATTATTTACCATAACCCAACCCCTAATTACTCTAACCCTAAGCTTAATAAACCTAATTTCAACCCAATTCCCAATTATTCCAACCCCAACCACAATAAACTCCATTTCAACCATAACCCAACTCCCAATTATTCTAACCCTAATCCTAATAAACCTTCCAACTAGAACCTAACCTTCATTTACACTGTCCCCAATCACAATAAATGAAATTTCAATTATAGTTCAGTCCATAATTATATCAACTCTAACCTTAATAAACCTAATTACAACTTCAACCCAATTTCCAAGTACTTTAAATTCAATACACTGAAGCTCTACTACAACCTAATCTTTGATCATCCTAGCCCTGACCCCAAATAAACTGAATTTTAACCGCAATCTAATCACCCATCATCCTAACCCCAATTTAGATTAAAACTAGACTGACTACAACCCACCCTACCTACAATTAATTCAACTTCGACCTCAATAGATATATTTCTAACCCTGACCTACCTTAACCACCTTGACCATAAATTATACAATATAATTGATTGACCTAAAACATAATTTAAAATGGAAACCCCCAAAATAAATCGATATCCTATGTAATATTAATGAAATAAAAAAGGAATAAGGAAAAAAAGGTTATACCACAAGAGGGACACCTGAGGGCGCCACAGTCAACATGAAGTCCTCGAGGATGTTTGGGTATGGATATGGACGTTTGTGTAATATTTTTTGCCACAAGCAAACCAAGAATACACACCGTAGAGAAGTTTAAAGAGCCAAGCGCGCTGAGAACACGACGGTAAACACTTTACAACATGTGTACATAACTAAACATATACTAACACCTAACTACCAGTTTATTAACAATGAATTAATACATCGACTGATAGTGAGTGCATCATGAATTATTGATGAATTAATGATATGTATACATTAACAAATTAATGAGTGACATATGAATAGACTAGGGTTAAATTGGGCCTATTCGGTGCGTACTCTCTCTTAAGCTGGGAAGCCTCGACTTCCCGGCTTGACGGAATCCTAAGGCACCGCTCATTTTTGATCCTCTGCTGCCATCTTTTGGAATAGTCATGCCACATCACTTAGTATGATTTCAGGTTTTTCAACAGCTCATATTCCAAAAAATACCAAACCTTGGCTACCTGATAAGTCAGAAGAATGTCAACCGAACTGTTCACATCTTGTTCAATCGATTCAGGTACTTTACTGTTCTGTTCCTTTATTTTTTATTGTTATTTTTTAACATTACACACACTGCCAATTGCCTGTGTGTGTGTGTGTGTGTGTGTGTGTGTGTCTGTGTCTGTGTCTGTGTGTGTGTGTGTGTGTGTGTGTGTCCACGTACTCGGCCCATGAATCTCATTCTGATACCAGGGGTTACCATTCGTGTTCTTGAACGATTATTGCATTTTTGTGCTTATCATATGTTTTGTTTTGTTTTTTTTGTGTGTGTGTTGTGTGTCATAGGTTCGTGGTCTCGTGGATGTGTGGGTCGTGTGCTGCCCACCTCGGCCACGGACGGATCTTCTGCTCCAAGTCTGACTCGGATCATGTCCTGCTGAAATAAATAAATAAAAGGTAGGCAAATAGTTAGACATACACATGGATTGATGGATGCTTTACTGATCCCCAAGGAAATAAAAGTCCCTGTGGTACAATACAACACACATCATTGACATTACAAACCAGCAAAAAGGACATGTTTGAGTTTCAACCAATGGGATTCCAAACATTTGCATACGGCCAATAGGAGAGCAGACATTTGCATACTGCTACCTCCAGCCAATAGGAGAGCAAAGATTAGCATATGTCTCATTTCAATGCCACTAATTTGAATGCCGCCTCTGGTTTTAACTCTTAACCTATGAGCAAAACCCTAACCACGCCCCCAATCCAAGGCCTAACCCCAAGCTAACCCCAGACTTACTGAAAGCTGGCACCTGCTGTTTAGGTTAGGAACTGCATCTAACCCCAAGCTAACCCCAGACTTACTGAAAGCTGGCACCTGCTGTTTAGGTTAGGAACTGCATCTAACCCCAAGCTAACCCCAGACTTACTGAAAGCTGGCACCTGCTGTTTAGGTTAGGAACTGCATCTAACCCCAAGCTAACCCCAGACTTACTGAAAGCTGGCACCTGCTGTTTAGGTTAGGAACTGCATCTAACCCCAAGCTAACCCCAGACTTACTGAAAGCTGGCACCTGCTGTTTAGGTTAGGAACTGCATCTAACCCCACATGAAATTAAGAAACCCAAATGAAAGGGCACATTTTCTGCATAATTGCACAGCTTGTAACCCTTGTAACCAATCATGGCTACATCTCTGTAGCAAGCTTTAGGAGCTGAGAAATCGATCCAAGTTTGAATTAGGGCCTGTTTATGTAGCTGCAGACAGTTCTCTTGTCCTTTATGTTCCACGTTTCCTTAATCTTAACCATCACCTAATCCCTAATTACTCTAACCCCAACCTCAATAAACCTAATCTTAACCATCACCTAATCCCTAATTACTCTAACCCCAACCTCAATAAACCTAATCTTAACCATAACCTCATTCCTAATTATTCCAACCCCAACCTCAATAAGCCTAATCTTAACCATAACCTAATCCCTAATTACTCTAACCCCAACCTCAATAAACCTAATCTTAACCATCACCTAATCCCTAATTACTCTAACCCCAACCTCAATAAACCTAATCTTAACCATCACCTAATCCCTAATTACTCTAACCCCAACCTCAATAAACCTAATCTTAACCATAACCTCATTCCTAATTATTCCAACCCCAACCTCAATAAGCCTAATCTTAACCATAACCTAATCCCTAATTACTCTAACCCCAACCTCAATAGACTCATCTCAACGATGACCTTACCCCAATTATTTACCATAACCCAACCCCTAATTACTCTAACCCTAAGCTTAATAAACCTAATTTCAACCCAATTCCCAATTATTCCAACCCCAACCACAATAAACTCCATTTCAACCATAACCCAACTCCCAATTATTCTAACCCTAATCCTAATAAACCTTCCAACTAGAACCTAACCTTCATTTACACTGTCCCCAATCACAATAAATGAAATTTCAATTATAGTTCAGTCCATAATTATATCAACTCTAACCTTAATAAACCTAATTACAACTTCAACCCAATTTCCAAGTACTTTAAATTCAATACACTGAAGCTCTACTACAACCTAATCTTTGATCATCCTAGCCCTGACCCCAAATAAACTGAATTTTAACCGCAATCTAATCACCCATCATCCTAACCCCAATTTAGATTAAAACTAGACTGACTACAACCCACCCTACCTACAATTAATTCAACTTCGACCTCAATAGATATATTTCTAACCCTGACCTACCTTAACCACCTTGACCATAAATTATACAATATAATTGATTGACCTAAAACATAATTTAAAATGGAAACCCCCAAAATCAATCGATATCCTATGTAATATTAATGAAATAAAAAAGGAATAAGGAAAAAAAGGTTATACCACAAGAGGGACACCTGAGGGCGCCACAGTCAACATGAAGTCCTCGAGGATGTTTGGGTATGGATATGGACGTTTGTGTAATATTTTTTGCCACAAGCAAACCAAGAATACACACCGTAGAGAAGTTTAAAGAGCCAAGCGCGCTGAGAACACGACGGTAAACACTTTACAACATGTGTACATAACTAAACATATACTAACACCTAACTACCAGTTTATTAACAATGAATTAATACATCGACTGATAGTGAGTGCATCATGAATTATTGATGAATTAATGATATGTATACATTAACAAATTAATGAGTGACATATGAATAGACTAGGGTTAAATTGGGCCTATTCGGTGCGTACTCTCTCTTAAGCTGGGAAGCCTCGACTTCCCGGCTTGACGGAATCCTAAGGCACCGCTCATTTTTGATCCTCTGCTGCCATCTTTTGGAATAGTCATGCCACATCACTTAGTATGATTTCAGGTTTTTCAACAGCTCGTATTCCAAAAAATACCAAACCTTGGCTACCTGATAAGTCAGAAGAATGTCAACCGAACTGTTCACATCTTGTTCAATCGATTCAGGTACTTTACTGTTCTGTTCCTTTATTTTTTATTGTTATTTTTTAACATTACACACACTGCCAATTGCCTGTGTGTGTGTGTGTGTGTGTGTGTGTGTGTGTGTGTGTCTGTGTCTGTGTCTGTGTGTGTGTGTGTGTGTGTGTGTGTCCACGTACTCGGCCCATGAATCTCATTCTGATACCAGGGGTTACCATTCGTGTTCTTGAACGATTATTGCATTTTTGTGCTTATCATATGTTTTGTTTTGTTTTTTTTGTGTGTGTGTTGTGTGTCATAGGTTCGTGGTCTCGTGGATGTGTGGGTCGTGTGCTGCCCACCTCGGCCACGGACGGATCTTCTGCTCCAAGTCTGACTCGGATCATGTCCTGCTGAAATAAATAAATAAAAGGTAGGCAAATAGTTAGACATACACATGGATTGATGGATGCTTTACTGATCCCCAAGGAAATAAAAGTCCCTGTGGTACAATACAACACACATCATTGACATTACAAACCAGCAAAAAGGACATGTTTGAGTTTCAACCAATGGGATTCCAAACATTTGCATACGGCCAATAGGAGAGCAGACATTTGCATACTGCTACCTCCAGCCAATAGGAGAGCAAAGATTAGCATACGTCTCATTTCAATGCCACTAATTTGAATGCCGCCTCTGGTTTTAACTCTTAACCTATGAGCAAAACCCTAACCACGCCCCCAATCCAAGGCCTAACCCCAAGCTAACCCCAGACTTACTGAAAGCTGGCACCTGCTGTTTAGGTTAGGAACTGCATCTAACCCCAAGCTAACCCCAGACTTACTGAAAGCTGGCACCTGCTGTTTAGGTTAGGAACTGCATCTAACCCCAAGCTAACCCCAGACTTACTGAAAGCTGGCACCTGCTGTTTAGGTTAGGAACTGCATCTAACCCCAAGCTAACCCCAGACTTACTGAAAGCTGGCACCTGCTGTTTAGGTTAGGAACTGCATCTAACCCCAAGCTAACCCCAGACTTACTGAAAGCTGGCACCTGCTGTTTAGGTTAGGAACTGCATCTAACCCCACATGAAATTAAGAAACCCAAATGAAAGGGCACATTTTCTGCATAATTGCACAGCTTGTAACCCTTGTAACCAATCATGGCTACATCTCTGTAGCAAGCTTTAGGAGCTGAGAAATCGATCCAAGTTTGAATTAGGGCCTGTTTATGTAGCTGCAGACAGTTCTCTTGTCCTTTATGTTCCACGTTTCCTTAATCTTAACCATCACCTAATCCCTAATTACTCTAACCCCAACCTCAATAAACCTAATCTTAACCATCACCTAATCCCTAATTACTCTAACCCCAACCTCAATAAACCTAATCTTAACCATAACCTCATTCCTAATTATTCCAACCCCAACCTCAATAAGCCTAATCTTAACCATAACCTAATCCCTAATTACTCTAACCCCAACCTCAATAAACCTAATCTTAACCATCACCTAATCCCTAATTACTCTAACCCCAACCTCAATAAACCTAATCTTAACCATCACCTAATCCCTAATTACTCTAACCCCAACCTCAATAAACCTAATCTTAACCATAACCTCATTCCTAATTATTCCAACCCCAACCTCAATAAGCCTAATCTTAACCATAACCTAATCCCTAATTACTCTAACCCCAACCTCAATAGACTCATCTCAACGATGACCTTACCCCAATTATTTACCATAACCCAACCCCTAATTACTCTAACCCTAAGCTTAATAAACCTAATTTCAACCCAATTCCCAATTATTCCAACCCCAACCACAATAAACTCCATTTCAACCATAACCCAACTCCCAATTATTCTAACCCTAATCCTAATAAACCTTCCAACTAGAACCTAACCTTCATTTACACTGTCCCCAATCACAATAAATGAAATTTCAATTATAGTTCAGTCCATAATTATATCAACTCTAACCTTAATAAACCTAATTACAACTTCAACCCAATTTCCAAGTACTTTAAATTCAATACACTGAAGCTCTACTACAACCTAATCTTTGATCATCCTAGCCCTGACCCCAAATAAACTGAATTTTAACCGCAATCTAATCACCCATCATCCTAACCCCAATTTAGATTAAAACTAGACTGACTACAACCCACCCTACCTACAATTAATTCAACTTCGACCTCAATAGATATATTTCTAACCCTGACCTACCTTAACCACCTTGACCATAAATTATACAATATAATTGATTGACCTAAAACATAATTTAAAATGGAAACCCCCAAAATAAATCGATATCCTATGTAATATTAATGAAATAAAAAAGGAATAAGGAAAAAAAGGTTATACCACAAGAGGGACACCTGAGGGCGCCACAGTCAACATGAAGTCCTCGAGGATGTTTGGGTATGGATATGGACGTTTGTGTAATATTTTTTGCCACAAGCAAACCAAGAATACACACCGTAGAGAAGTTTAAAGAGCCAAGCGCGCTGAGAACACGACGGTAAACACTTTACAACATGTGTACATAACTAAACATATACTAACACCTAACTACCAGTTTATTAACAATGAATTAATACATCGACTGATAGTGAGTGCATCATGAATTATTGATGAATTAATGATATGTATACATTAACAAATTAATGAGTGACATATGAATAGACTAGGGTTAAATTGGGCCTATTCGGTGCGTACTCTCTCTTAAGCTGGGAAGCCTCGACTTCCCGGCTTGACGGAATCCTAAGGCACCGCTCATTTTTGATCCTCTGCTGCCATCTTTTGGAATAGTCATGCCACATCACTTAGTATGATTTCAGGTTTTTCAACAGCTCGTATTCCAAAAAATACCAAACCTTGGCTACCTGATAAGTCAGAAGAATGTCAACCGAACTGTTCACATCTTGTTCAATCGATTCAGGTACTTTACTGTTCTGTTCCTTTATTTTTTATTGTTATTTTTTAACATTACACACACTGCCAATTGCCTGTGTGTGTGTGTGTGTGTGTGTGTGTGTGTGTGTGTGTCTGTGTCTGTGTCTCTGTGTGTGTGTGTGTGTGTGTGTGTGTCCACGTACTCGGCCCATGAATCTCATTCTGATACCAGGGGTTACCATTCGTGTTCTTGAACGATTATTGCATTTTTGTGCTTATCATATGTTTTGTTTTGTTTTTTTTGTGTGTGTGTTGTGTGTCATAGGTTCGTGGTCTCGTGGATGTGTGGGTCGTGTGCTGCCCACCTCGGCCACGGACGGATCTTCTGCTCCAAGTCTGACTCGGATCATGTCCTGCTGAAATAAATAAATAAAAGGTAGGCAAATAGTTAGACATACACATGGATTGATGGATGCTTTACTGATCCCCAAGGAAATAAAAGTCCCTGTGGTACAATACAACACACATCATTGACATTACAAACCAGCAAAAAGGACATGTTTGAGTTTCAACCAATGGGATTCCAAACATTTGCATACGGCCAATAGGAGAGCAGACATTTGCATACTGCTACCTCCAGCCAATAGGAGAGCAAAGATTAGCATACGTCTCATTTCAATGCCACTAATTTGAATGCCGCCTCTGGTTTTAACTCTTAACCTAACCACCCTAACCCTAACCCTAACCCTAACCCTAACCCTAACCCTAACCCTAACCCTAACCCTAACCCTAACCCTAACCCTAACCCTCAATAAGCCTAATCTTAACCCTAACCCTAACCCTAACCCTAACCCTAACCCTAATCCAACCCCAACCTCAATAAGCCTAATCTTAACCATAACCTAATCCCTAATTATTCTAACCCCAACCTCAATAGACTCATCTCAACGATGACCTTACCCCAATTATTTACCATAACCCAACCCCTAATTACTCTAACCCTAAGCTTAATAAACCTAATTTCAACCCAATTCCCAATTATTCCCGTATCTCGGACGCCTTTAGGACCAGGGTCACGGGGCTCCGATATGTCGCTCGTGCCTACGCGCGGTCCGTCGTACTCTGGTCCGGTGGGCCTACGACATCCGGTTCCCTCGCGGGACCTCCGCACGTCGTCTGGGGCCTGACGACTACTCGCGTACGCGTCGGGGCCCGTGTCTCGGCCGCCTTTCGGACCACGGTGACGGGGCTCCGATATGTCGCTCGTGGCCGGGCCCCCTCCGACGTGCTCGGTTTCGGTGCGCCTACGTCCTACGGTTCCGCCGCGGGACCCCGAAACGTGGTTTTTTGGGCCTACTCGCGTACGCGTCGGGGGCCCGTATCTCGGCCGTCTTTCCACGCGGGACCGCGGGGCTCCGATATGTCGCTGGTAGGTTGGACCTGCACGCCCTGTGCGATTTTGGAGGTCCTACGACGTTTCTTCGAATTTTCCCGATTATTTGACTGAGTGTAGACTAGGGTCAGATCGGCCGCATTCTCTTAATCCGGGAACCTTGCACCATATGGTCGCTGCTTCCCGGCTTAAGGATCTGACCTCTGCAGGGCATGTTCGGAACTGCATCGACATTAAGAAAAGGAAATAAGAAACCCGATGAAACGGCACATTTTCCAGTGTTAGTGCACAGCTTGAAGTTTGTTCTTCTGACCAATCGTTGCTACATCTATGCTGTAGCAGCCTCAAGAGCTGAGAAATCCCATTTTGAATGAATTAAAAGTCAATCGGCGTCTATCCCAGTGGGTTCGGACACCAGCTCTGAATATCCTTCATGAACATAATATCATTGTATGTTGTGTTTGTCTGGATTGAGCTTTTTACATGAAATTATTTACACACTTTATGAACAGATTTTGGAAAGCTCTTTCACTTTGCATTGGAAACACTACATTTCAAGCCGACCACTTCTCCCTGCTCACAGCTGGAAACGCACCGCTCGTTTTTAACCCTCTGCTGCCATCTACTGGACGTTTTCGGTTACAACGTCCTCATGTACTTTTAGAAGTCATACAGCACCAGTTTGTAGGACTTTCAAGGTAGAATGAACCACCTCGTACCCCCCCAACGACACCAGCTATCTTTTTTTGTACCCCCACTGCCTAATTACTTTTACTGGGCTCCAATCTTTAAGTCAGAAGAATGTCAACCGATTTTTGTACCTCATTACAAAACAAACCCCAAGCTAACCCCAGACTTACTGCAAGGTGGCACCTGCTGTTTAGGTTAGGAACTGCATCTAACCCCAAGCTAACCCCAGACTTACTGAAAGCTGGCACCTGCTGTTTAGGTTAGGAACTGCATCTAACCCCAAGCTAACCCCAGACTTACTGAAAGCTGGCACCTGCTGTTTAGGTTAGGAACTGCATCTAACCCCAAGCTAACCCCAGACTTACTGCAAGGTGGCACCTGCTGTTTAGGTTAGGAACTGCATCTAACCCCAAGCTAACCCCAGACTTACTGAAAGCTGGCACCTGCTGTTTAGGTTAGGAACTGCATCTAACCCCACATGAAATTAAGAAACCCAAATGAAAGGGCACATTTTCTGCATAATTGCACAGCTTGTAACCCTTGTAACCAATCATGGCTACATCTCTGTAGCAAGCTTTAGGAGCTGAGAAATCGATCCAAGTTTGAATTAGGGCCTGTTTATGTAGCTGCAGACAGTTCTCTTGTCCTTTATGTTCCACGTTTCCTTAATCTTAACCATCACCTAATCCCTAATTACTCTAACCCCAACCTCAATAAACCTAATCTTAACCATCACCTAATCCCTAATTACTCTAACCCCAACCTCAATAAACCTAATCTTAACCATAACCTCATTCCTAATTATTCCAACCCCAACCTCAATAAGCCTAATCTTAACCATAACCGAATCCCTAATTACTCTAACCCCAACCTCAATAGACTCATCTCAACGATGACCTTACCCCAATTATTTACCATGACCCAACCCCTAATTACTCTAACCCTAAGCTTAATAAACCTAATTTCAACCCAATTCCCAATTATTCCAACCCCAACCACAATAAACTCCATTTCAACCATAACCCAACTCCCAATTATTCTAACCCTAATCCTAATAAACCTTCCAACTAGAACCTAACCTTCATTTACACTGTCCCCAATCACAATAAATGAAATTTCAATTATAGTTCAGTCCATAATTATATCAACTCTAACCTTAATAAACCTAATTACAACTTCAACCCAATTTCCAAGTACTTTAAATTCAATACACTGAAGCTCTACTACAACCTAATCTTTGATCATCCTAGCCCTGACCCCAAATAAACTGAATTTTAACCGCAATCTAATCACCCATCATCCTAACCCCAATTTAGATTAAAACTAGACTGACTACAACCCACCCTACCTACAATTAATTCAACTTCGACCTCAATAGATATATTTCTAACCCTGACCTACCTTAACCACCTTGACCATAAATTATACAATATAATTGATTGACCTAAAACATAATTTAAAATGGAAACCCCCAAAATCAATCGATATCCTATGTAATATTAATGAAATAAAAAAGGAATAAGGAAAAAAAGGTTATACCACAAGAGGGACACCTGAGGGCGCCACAGTCAACATGAAGTCCTCGAGGATGTTTGGGTATGGATATGGACGTTTGTGTAATATTTTTTGCCACAAGCAAACCAAGAATACACACCGTAGAGAAGTTTAAAGAGCCAAGCGCGCTGAGAACACGACGGTAAACACTTTACAACATGTGTACATAACTAAACATATACTA
The DNA here is from genome assembly GCF_030014385.1 of Trichomycterus rosablanca. NCBI lineage: Eukaryota > Metazoa > Chordata > Actinopteri > Siluriformes > Trichomycteridae > Trichomycterus > Trichomycterus rosablanca. Next base: position 5,477 of record NW_026946997.1, on the reverse strand, counting down.
ACACCTAACTACCAGTTTATTAACAATGAATTAATACATCGACTGATAGTGAGTGCATCATGAATTATTGATGAATTAATGATATGTATACATTAACAAATTAATGAGTGACATATGAATAGACTAGGGTTAAATTGGGCCTATTCGGTGCGTACTCTCTCTTAAGCTGGGAAGCCTCGACTTCCCGGCTTGACGGAATCCTAAGGCACCGCTCATTTTTGATCCTCTGCTGCCATCTTTTGGAATAGTCATGCCACATCACTTAGTATGATTTCAGGTTTTTCAACAGCTCATATTCCAAAAAATACCAAACCTTGGCTACCTGATAAGTCAGAAGAATGTCAACCGAACTGTTCACATCTTGTTCAATCGATTCAGGTACTTTACTGTTCTGTTCCTTTATTTTTTATTGTTATTTTTTAACATTACACACACTGCCAATTGCCTGTGTGTGTGTGTGTGTGTGTGTGTGTGTGTCTGTGTCTGTGTCTGTGTGTGTGTGTGTGTGTGTGTGTGTCCACGTACTCGGCCCATGAATCTCATTCTGATACCAGGGGTTACCATTCGTGTTCTTGAACGATTATTGCATTTTTGTGCTTATCATATGTTTTGTTTTGTTTTTTTTGTGTGTGTGTTGTGTGTCATAGGTTCGTGGTCTCGTGGATGTGTGGGTCGTGTGCTGCCCACCTCGGCCACGGACGGATCTTCTGCTCCAAGTCTGACTCGGATCATGTCCTGCTGAAATAAATAAATAAAAGGTAGGCAAATAGTTAGACATACACATGGATTGATGGATGCTTTACTGATCCCCAAGGAAATAAAAGTCCCTGTGGTACAATACAACACACATCATTGACATTACAAACCAGCAAAAAGGACATGTTTGAGTTTCAACCAATGGGATTCCAAACATTTGCATACGGCCAATAGGAGAGCAGACATTTGCATACTGCTACCTCCAGCCAATAGGAGAGCAAAGATTAGCATACGTCTCATTTCAATGCCACTAATTTGAATGCCGCCTCTGGTTTTAACTCTTAACCTATGAGCAAAACCCTAACCACGCCCCCAATCCAAGGCCTAACCCCAAGCTAACCCCAGACTTACTGAAAGCTGGCACCTGCTGTTTAGGTTAGGAACTGCATCTAACCCCAAGCTAACCCCAGACTTACTGAAAGCTGGCACCTGCTGTTTAGGTTAGGAACTGCATCTAACCCCAAGCTAACCCCAGACTTACTGAAAGCTGGCACCTGCTGTTTAGGTTAGGAACTGCATCTAACCCCAAGCTAACCCCAGACTTACTGAAAGCTGGCACCTGCTGTTTAGGTTAGGAACTGCATCTAACCCCAAGCTAACCCCAGACTTACTGAAAGCTGGCACCTGCTGTTTAGGTTAGGAACTGCATCTAACCCCACATGAAATTAAGAAACCCAAATGAAAGGGCACATTTTCTGCATAATTGCACAGCTTGTAACCCTTGTAACCAATCATGGCTACATCTCTGTAGCAAGCTTTAGGAGCTGAGAAATCGATCCAAGTTTGAATTAGGGCCTGTTTATGTAGCTGCAGACAGTTCTCTTGTCCTTTATGTTCCACGTTTCCTTAATCTTAACCATCACCTAATCCCTAATTACTCTAACCCCAACCTCAATAAACCTAATCTTAACCATCACCTAATCCCTAATTACTCTAACCCCAACCTCAATAAACCTAATCTTAACCATAACCTCATTCCTAATTATTCCAACCCCAACCTCAATAAGCCTAATCTTAACCATAACCTAATCCCTAATTACTCTAACCCCAACCTCAATAAACCTAATCTTAACCATCACCTAATCCCTAATTACTCTAACCCCAACCTCAATAAACCTAATCTTAACCATCACCTAATCCCTAATTACTCTAACCCCAACCTCAATAAACCTAATCTTAACCATAACCTCATTCCTAATTATTCCAACCCCAACCTCAATAAGCCTAATCTTAACCATAACCTAATCCCTAATTACTCTAACCCCAACCTCAATAGACTCATCTCAACGATGACCTTACCCCAATTATTTACCATAACCCAACCCCTAATTACTCTAACCCTAAGCTTAATAAACCTAATTTCAACCCAATTCCCAATTATTCCAACCCCAACCACAATAAACTCCATTTCAACCATAACCCAACTCCCAATTATTCTAACCCTAATCCTAATAAACCTTCCAACTAGAACCTAACCTTCATTTACACTGTCCCCAATCACAATAAATGAAATTTCAATTATAGTTCAGTCCATAATTATATCAACTCTAACCTTAATAAACCTAATTACAACTTCAACCCAATTTCCAAGTACTTTAAATTCAATACACTGAAGCTCTACTACAACCTAATCTTTGATCATCCTAGCCCTGACCCCAAATAAACTGAATTTTAACCGCAATCTAATCACCCATCATCCTAACCCCAATTTAGATTAAAACTAGACTGACTACAACCCACCCTACCTACAATTAATTCAACTTCGACCTCAATAGATATATTTCTAACCCTGACCTACCTTAACCACCTTGACCATAAATTATACAATATAATTGATTGACCTAAAACATAATTTAAAATGGAAACCCCCAAAATCAATCGATATCCTATGTAATATTAATGAAATAAAAAAGGAATAAGGAAAAAAAGGTTATACCACAAGAGGGACACCTGAGGGCGCCACAGTCAACATGAAGTCCTCGAGGATGTTTGGGTATGGATATGGACGTTTGTGTAATATTTTTTGCCACAAGCAAACCAAGAATACACACCGTAGAGAAGTTTAAAGAGCCAAGCGCGCTGAGAACACGACGGTAAACACTTTACAACATGTGTACATAACTAAACATATACTAACACCTAACTACCAGTTTATTAACAATGAATTAATACATCGACTGATAGTGAGTGCATCATGAATTATTGATGAATTAATGATATGTATACATTAACAAATTAATGAGTGACATATGAATAGACTAGGGTTAAATTGGGCCTATTCGGTGCGTACTCTCTCTTAAGCTGGGAAGCCTCGACTTCCCGGCTTGACGGAATCCTAAGGCACCGCTCATTTTTGATCCTCTGCTGCCATCTTTTGGAATAGTCATGCCACATCACTTAGTATGATTTCAGGTTTTTCAACAGCTCATATTCCAAAAAATACCAAACCTTGGCTACCTGATAAGTCAGAAGAATGTCAACCGAACTGTTCACATCTTGTTCAATCGATTCAGGTACTTTACTGTTCTGTTCCTTTATTTTTTATTGTTATTTTTTAACATTACACACACTGCCAATTGCCTGTGTGTGTGTGTGTGTGTGTGTGTGTGTGTCTGTGTCTGTGTCTGTGTGTGTGTGTGTGTGTGTGTGTGTCCACGTACTCGGCCCATGAATCTCATTCTGATACCAGGGGTTACCATTCGTGTTCTTGAACGATTATTGCATTTTTGTGCTTATCATATGTTTTGTTTTGTTTTTTTTGTGTGTGTGTTGTGTGTCATAGGTTCGTGGTCTCGTGGATGTGTGGGTCGTGTGCTGCCCACCTCGGCCACGGACGGATCTTCTGCTCCAAGTCTGACTCGGATCATGTCCTGCTGAAATAAATAAATAAAAGGTAGGCAAATAGTTAGACATACACATGGATTGATGGATGCTTTACTGATCCCCAAGGAAATAAAAGTCCCTGTGGTACAATACAACACACATCATTGACATTACAAACCAGCAAAAAGGACATGTTTGAGTTTCAACCAATGGGATTCCAAACATTTGCATACGGCCAATAGGAGAGCAGACATTTGCATACTGCTACCTCCAGCCAATAGGAGAGCAAAGATTAGCATACGTCTCATTTCAATGCCACTAATTTGAATGCCGCCTCTGGTTTTAACTCTTAACCTATGAGCAAAACCCTAACCACGCCCCCAATCCAAGGCCTAACCCCAAGCTAACCCCAGACTTACTGAAAGCTGGCACCTGCTGTTTAGGTTAGGAACTGCATCTAACCCCAAGCTAACCCCAGACTTACTGAAAGCTGGCACCTGCTGTTTAGGTTAGGAACTGCATCTAACCCCAAGCTAACCCCAGACTTACTGAAAGCTGGCACCTGCTGTTTAGGTTAGGAACTGCATCTAACCCCAAGCTAACCCCAGACTTACTGAAAGCTGGCACCTGCTGTTTAGGTTAGGAACTGCATCTAACCCCAAGCTAACCCCAGACTTACTGAAAGCTGGCACCTGCTGTTTAGGTTAGGAACTGCATCTAACCCCACATGAAATTAAGAAACCCAAATGAAAGGGCACATTTTCTGCATAATTGCACAGCTTGTAACCCTTGTAACCAATCATGGCTACATCTCTGTAGCAAGCTTTAGGAGCTGAGAAATCGATCCAAGTTTGAATTAGGGCCTGTTTATGTAGCTGCAGACAGTTCTCTTGTCCTTTATGTTCCACGTTTCCTTAATCTTAACCATCACCTAATCCCTAATTACTCTAACCCCAACCTCAATAAACCTAATCTTAACCATCACCTAATCCCTAATTACTCTAACCCCAACCTCAATAAACCTAATCTTAACCATAACCTCATTCCTAATTATTCCAACCCCAACCTCAATAAGCCTAATCTTAACCATAACCTAATCCCTAATTACTCTAACCCCAACCTCAATAAACCTAATCTTAACCATCACCTAATCCCTAATTACTCTAACCCCAACCTCAATAAACCTAATCTTAACCATCACCTAATCCCTAATTACTCTAACCCCAACCTCAATAAACCTAATCTTAACCATAACCTCATTCCTAATTATTCCAACCCCAACCTCAATAAGCCTAATCTTAACCATAACCTAATCCCTAATTACTCTAACCCCAACCTCAATAGACTCATCTCAACGATGACCTTACCCCAATTATTTACCATAACCCAACCCCTAATTACTCTAACCCTAAGCTTAATAAACCTAATTTCAACCCAATTCCCAATTATTCCAACCCCAACCACAATAAACTCCATTTCAACCATAACCCAACTCCCAATTATTCTAACCCTAATCCTAATAAACCTTCCAACTAGAACCTAACCTTCATTTACACTGTCCCCAATCACAATAAATGAAATTTCAATTATAGTTCAGTCCATAATTATATCAACTCTAACCTTAATAAACCTAATTACAACTTCAACCCAATTTCCAAGTACTTTAAATTCAATACACTGAAGCTCTACTACAACCTAATCTTTGATCATCCTAGCCCTGACCCCAAATAAACTGAATTTTAACCGCAATCTAATCACCCATCATCCTAACCCCAATTTAGATTAAAACTAGACTGACTACAACCCACCCTACCTACAATTAATTCAACTTCGACCTCAATAGATATATTTCTAACCCTGACCTACCTTAACCACCTTGACCATAAATTATACAATAT
>NW_026946996.1:0-113979 GCF_030014385.1 Trichomycterus rosablanca | reverse complement strand
ACTGAGCAGAACTTTCACTACTTTAAGTAAGACTTTCCCAGAATGACTAGGACGGTTAAGATAATAGGCACCGCCATCATGATTTCTGTTGTTAACATCATGCAGCACACCTAAATGTTTACCTTTGCATTGAAGACAAGGCTTCTTCACAATTAATAGCATGGTGCTGTTTTGTCGGATCCATTTCTCCTTGCTGCTTTTATCAAGGCTCATAAAACTGGGACATAGGCCTATAAAGTGGTCATTACTGAAACAATACACACAAGAATGCTTTGACCTTTCTCCTTTATCCTGTCTCAGTAAAACCTGAGACATATTGCCTTTGGACACAGATGGATTGTTCACTTCATGCAGAATTGTAGCAGTACTAGAGTTGCTCTTTAACTGACGGCGGTCTATTGCTTGTTGCCTTGATGGATCACTGACTTGAATAGCTAATGCTTGGCATTCAGCTTCCTCCTGTAACCAGGATGAAAAGTCAATGAGATTGTAACTTTGGTTAGGATGGTTAGCACGGGCATAACGAGCATAACTAGTAACATGTTCTGAAGGAAGTTTGGAAAGCAATTGTTGTACATGTGATGCACAAGAAAGTTCAGCTTTGCCTTGATCTCGGCCTAAGAATTAAAGCATACCTACTAAAGCTCTCACACGTAAAGCAAAATTACTAAAAGCCTGAGAATCACCAGAACGAATTTGAGGTAAAGAAAGAATTGTTTTAATTTCTCTAAGAACAAGCTGACAAGGTTGTCCATATTTCTGCTGCAAGGCCAACAAGGCCCTAGAGTATGGACAAGGATCATTAGCATAAGCTAAGGCTAAAGATCGTGCTGGTGGAAACTGCAAATGATCTAAGAGAGAATATGATATTTATAATGCTCAGATTCAAACTGAGGCATCGGGTTATTCAAAGCCAGTTGCAAAATTGCAAATTCTTGCGGATCACCTTTACTAAAGGAGAAAAAAGAAGGACCTTCCACTCAAGCAGTGGCATGCACAGAACTGAAGGTGGGGACATATGGATTACAATAAAGTCTAGGCTGAGGATTAAAATAAAAACTAGGAGGTTGTACAGAATTAGGTAAAGCTGATGCTGTTGGTTGAAACTGGTTGCCATTCTGTTGGAATTGAGCATGAGCACCACTCTGCCCAAATTAGATTGGACCAAGAGGCTGTTGAACTTGAGGCTGAAAAGAATGCTGGGACTGATACTGAACAGGAGGTATTTGAGGCTGAATAGTAGACTGTTGAAACTGAGATTGAACAGGAGGTAGTTGGAACTGAAACTGATTATTAGACGACTGGAACTGAGGAGGTTGGGCCTGAGAAAAAGGTGGTTGTAACTGAGAATGAGCAGCTGGCTGAGACTGAACTTGGGAAGAAGTTTTTAAAAACTTAGAAGCAGGCAGCAGAGATTTAGACTGAAGCTGTTGGGAATCAGAGTGTCCAAACGGGACAACTGAGCAGCATTTGATACTGAGGAGTTATGGGTAGGAAGCAAAAGAATTGGAATCATTGAAGGTGGAGGTGGAGGTAAGGATTCAACTAGTTGGAGGTGGTAATGGAGATAAAATTCTTTCTCTGCATATCCCAGCTTGTTTGGAAGCAGGGGTCAGAGTGCCAGGTCAGCCATCGTACGTCCCTGGAGCACTGTCCCCACTGTCCCCAACAAAAATGTCAATTCAGATAAAACTCCGAGACATTTCAAAATTGGATAATAATAAGTTATTGTGTGTTTGCCAATTAAAAACAAATGAAAAATGTATTTAAACAAAACGACTTGAGTGAATATAGAGTGTAAATGTCATTGTAACACTTACAGACTGAACTAATTTTTGATGCTGCGTTTCACTGAGCAATGACGCATCGACTTTCGTATTACGTGTTGTCTGTGAATGATCATAATGCTTCTGCACTGGAGAATGCGGGCATCGATCCTGTTACCTCTTGCATTTTAAAGGTGCTGTTGTGAGTTTCAGCTGTTGATCTTTTACAAAGAAGGCACCAGATAAATAACCATCAAAAAAGTCATTTAAGATAAAACTCTGAGACATTTAAAAATTGGAGAATTATAAGTTATTGTGTGTTTGTGTAATCCAATTAAAATTTGGGCGTAACTAATGTTTTGTTTATGTTAATTCATAACTAGTAAATAAGTTGTTCTTATTTGTTTTGTATATAATGTTCTGGTGGTTTTATGCTGTTTAAAGTAAAGTGTATGTATAGCCCACACTTGATTTATGTTTAAGCCAATCAGCATGAAGGGTCACAGGTCAGGAAAAGACCGAGAGAAAGTGGGTGGAAAAAGAAGAAAATAGCGTGATGTGAAACAAGTGTCATGTAAGCGGGTAAAACACCTGTTTAGGATTCATTTCTGTTGATGCGTAAAGACAAACGGACAGTGAGTCTTACATTAACATGTTGCAGTCGATTAGTGACATTGTTTATGCTGTATCAGCCGTGAAACTTCGTCTCTTGAGTTTTCACGCATGGACATTGAGGGCAGTGCGCTTCCTCAGCAACTGTGAAGATTACAGTGGATTTAAAGCATCGGATAAACTCTGGTTGTTTCATCCAAGATCAAAAGGGAGAAGACTGGTGGATTTGTTTCTGTTTCATCTGTGTGAACAAAGAACGTGGACAGCTCCACCACAACCGACCAAATATACACTATATTGCCAAAAGTATTCGCTCGTCTGCCTTCACATGCATATGAACTTGAGTGACTCCCATTCTTAATCCATAGGGTTTAATATGATGTCGGCCCCCCTTTGCAGCTATAACAGCTTCAACTCTTCTGGGAAGGCTTTCCACAAGGTTTAGGAGTGTGTTTATGGGAATTTTTGACCATTCTTCCAGAAGCGCATTTGTGAAGTCAGACACTGATGTTGGACGAGAAGGCCTGGCTCACAGTCTCCACTCTAATTCATCCCAAAGGTGTTCTATCGGATTGAGGTCAGGACTCTGTGCAGGTCAGTCAAGTTCTTCCACACCAAACTGGCTCATCCATGTCTTTATGGAGCTTGTGCTTTGTGCACTGGTGCGCAGTCATGTTGGAACAGGAAGGGGCCATCCCCAAACTGTTCCCACAAAGTTGGGAGCATGAAATTGTCCAAAATCTCTTGGTGTGCTGAAGCATTAAGAGTTCCTTTCACTGGAACTAAGGGGCCGAGCCCAACTCCTGAGAGACAACCCCACACCATAATCCCCCCTCCACCACACTTTACACTCGGCACAATGCAGTCAGACAGGCACCGTTCTCCTGGCAACCGCCAAACCCAGACTCGTCCATCGGATCGCCAGACGGAGAAGCGTGATTCGTCACTCACGTCTGTATTAAGGTTCAGGTGATGGAGCGCTGCAGTCACATCAGCTTATAAAACGTCTTGATTTAAAGTAGAAGAATTTAGATTCATTCTGATCTCAGTTTTTAGGTCCTAGAGAAAAATAGCAACTTAAAACATAATGATTCCTTCACTGCGCTTCACAGTTTTAAAGACATTTTATTGGTTTTGTTCAGCTCTTGTCTCACAAACCAGACGGAGAAGGTCGAAGTGTCTTTAGGACTGGACAGGACAGACAAGGTTGTTGACCTGTAAATAGCAGGAACACAAAATAATAAACTGACAGTTAAATAACAATTCAGCACAAGCAAGGTCCAATAAAAATGTGTTAAACGTGAGCAGAATTCATTTCCAGACACTCACTGTAGATCGTTGTGGCGACTCAGTGACGTTTTAGGGCTGTGTTCCGTTTCCTGCCAGGTATCAAGGTGCCCCAAATCTGGTTACTTCTGCCAGTAGGTTAGACTCGTTTCTATAAGACAATAACCCAAAACATACACCCAAATCCATCATTAGTGGTAAATCCATGTTTAAGGAAGAAGAGTTTAGTCTCCAGATTGGAAGCATGTTTGAAATGAGGTGATGTTTATCACTGTGAGATTAATTCTTTATTAAGCTACTTTCTCCAGCGCTCACCTTTCTCATCTGATGTGGTGGTACACTGATGGTACTGTGATGGTGCACTGATGGTACTCTGATCGTGCACTGATGGTTCTCTGATCATGCACTGATGGTGTTCTGATCGCGCACTGATGGTGTTCTGATGGTGCACTGATGGTACTGTGATGGTACACTGATGGTGCTGAGGAATTGAGGTGATCTGAACCTCAGCTGAAGTTCTCTGGATCATGTGAGATGAATTTCCATCATGTGTTAATGAGATATCAGGATAATAATCGGGATAATAATGATCTAACAGATGAAACGGATGAAACTCAGCATGAAAAACGTCTGGATTATTCAGTCGACTGACTCGTCAAGCCGATCCACAAAATATTGCTGATCTCCATCAGTCCAGAGTTTCTCCAACATTACATGGAAGCAAACATCAGTCACTGATATGCTCACCTATGATCCGTCTGCTAAAACTCTACAGGTGCCTGTAGAATAAAAACACAGATTAACGATTAATCACAACACACGTGATCTGAGCTACATGCTAACACAGTCTCTCAGCTAAATCCATTGAGGTCTGTTCCTATCTGTTTGGACTGACCTGGACTTAGTTCTTGAGGCTCTCTGGAAACCAGTGGTGCTCCAGGATCTTCTCGAGGCTGATTCTTGCTCAGGCAGCTCCTCATCAGATGACGGCAGGCTGTGGGTGCAGTAATCGGTTCAGATCAAAATCCTGATGGAAACTGTGTGTACACGGGTCTAAATGTGAACGTCCTGCATCTTCTTACCCTTAGACACACCAGGTTTGAGCTTCAGGTGTCCAGCAGTGATCTCCCTCTCGTTCCAGAACGGCATCTCTCCACACACTAAAACAAACAGTAAGATCCCCAGACTGTTGCAGGGCAGCCATGATACTTACCTCGCTTGAACCATTCAGGGGGGGGCGTATAACAAGGTGCCTGAGTAAAAGTGAGAGAGATCAGTGAGGGCCATACACGTTTTCATCTGTGTCTCATAACTACTGACCTCTGAGGTACAATTACCTGAAAATCCCCTGTAGGGGCTCGACTTAAGCAAGTCCCCACACCCAAAATCAATGAGCTTCACTTCTAAACTGTCCAAACACACCAGCAGGTTCCCCTCCTTGATGTCTCGGTGAAGAACCCCGTGATCCTGGCAGTGACGTGCAGCGAGAACCACCTGCCGCATGATGATCTGAGCCAGACGTTCAGGAAGGGCGTCGTCTCTGCGGTACTCGAAGAGGTTCATGCAGAGGACGGGTCGCTCCAGGATTAGAACATAACACTCTGGAGTGTCGAACCATTCCAGAAGCTCTAGGACGTGTTCACAGCGAGGTGGCTTGGACGCCATCAGCATTAACGCCACCTCTTTTGGGAGGCTGTTCTTCTCTCCAGGCTAAAATATAAGCAGACATGGTTAAAGTGGGATTGGAACCAATAGTCAACAGGCCTAGTGGCGTGATAGATAGACAGACAGACAGGTAGGTAGACAAACAGACAATGCCATGACCCGGATGCAAACCGATGTTGCTGAGGCCACAACGCAGAGTACTAACCACTATACGAACACTGCTTCCCAGCGGTCGGCTGCTCCCTGATAGACTGCAGGCATAGTTCCAACAGAACAAGCTGCTTGAGCTACAGCAACAAGGTGCCGAGGAACTAATACACATGAAGTGACCGAGCCACCCGGGAGTCGAACCTAGAATCTTCTGATTTGTAGTCAAAAGCGTTATCCATTGCGCCACTGGCCCCTATGAAAGCGCGGTCATGACTTTCCTGTAGCTCCGGCCCCGATTCTGTCTCTTGACCAAGGACAGAATATCAACCTTCGAAGCACGGCATACAAAAAGACAGTGCCGTGACCCGGATTCGAACCGGGGTTGCTGCGGCCACAACGCAGAGTACTAACCACTATATGATCACGGCTTCCCAGCAGTCAGCCACTGCTCCCTGATAGACTGCAGTCATAGTTCAAACAGAAGAAGCTGCTTGAGCTACAGCAACAAGGCACTAAGGAACTATCAGGCAAAGTTTTGCTCGAGTCCAATCATAAAGACCAATTCCCATACCGGGAGTCAAACCAAGGCCACCTGAGTGAAAAGCAGGAATCCTGACCACTAAACCACATGGGAAACCGCAAGGCTCAATACCAGCTGGCGCCAGCATCAGCAACTTTTTTCCGCTCTGACAAGCCTTTGTCACCTTCACAAGACCTGCATTGTTGGAACTGGGGTACAAAGAACCATACACAAGGAGTTAGAGAGACAAAACAAAAGGCATAAGGTAAAAGAACCAGCCAGGAGTCAAACCTAGAAACTTCTGATCCGTAGTCAGACACATTATCCATTGCGCCACTGGCCCCTGTTGGACTATGGTCCTGACTTTCCTGAAGCTCCAGCCTAATTTCGGTCTCTTGCCTGAGAAGAGAATAAAAACCTTCGAAGCACGGCATACAAGAGGACAATGCCGTGACTTGGATTTGAAACGGGGTTGCTGCGGCCACAAGGCCACAAGTACTAACCACTATATGAGCATGGCTTCCCAGCGGTCAGCCACTGCTCCCTGATAGACTGCAGTCATAGTTCCAACAGAACAAGCTGCTTGAGCTACAGCAACAAGGTAACGAGGAACTAATAGGCGAACAACAAGCAGAAACAGGGTTTGAGTTCTTAAAAAATAATAAATAATCTTAATAAATAATCCAGTCAGTTAAAAACCCAACAAGAAGGCTGTACCTAATACACTCATACCAGAGAAAACACACCCTAACATGCTAGTGCCATTACAGTGCTAACAATGGTCCACCCAAAAAACATTATTTGGTCAGTTGGAGTGCTCATATGGGGCTCCCTTTCTATTGATATATGATTTACAGCCTAGTGACAAAGTGTACAGTGCAGCAAATGGGTTACAGTCAGTACATTAACTATACATAATAATGTGAAAAGATCGTACAAATCTTAGACCGTGTGGGGTGAGGGTGGTGTCGATGGTACCCAAGCTAGTCAGGATGCAGTCTAACGCGCTGCGTTCAGGTCACAGTCTCTCATTGAGGCGTGGGTTTGAATCCCACTTCTGACTGCTAGTGCTTTATACAAATTTATGTCTTTAACCCTCTAACATACATAATAATGTGAAAAGATTCAGCAGTTCGTACAAATCTTTGGCCATGTGGGGGTGTTGAGGAAAATTGTCGTTCATAACGTGCATTCAGGTCAGGATGGCCGAGTGGTCTAAGGTGCTCCCCTGGAGGCGTGGGTTCAAATCCCACTTCTGACAGCTCATGCTTTATACAAATCTACGTTTGCATGTTCTCCCCGTGTCTGGGTGGGTTTTCTCCGGCTGCCCTGGTTTCCTCCCACAGTCCAAAGACATGCAAGTGAGGTGAATTGGAGATGCTTAATTGTCCATGACTGTGTTGGGTATAATCTTGTGAACTGATGAACCTTGTATAATGAGTGACTACCGATCCTTTCATGAATGTAACCAAAGTGTGTAAAACATGACATTAAAATCCTAATAAACAAAGAAAACTTAAAACTAAATCATTTGAGTGAAAATAGAGCGTGAATGTCATTGTAATATTGTACATTTTGATGCTGCGTTTCAGTGAGCAATGACTCAAGTAGTTTCATATTACGTGATGCCCTTAAATCAGGGGTGTCAAACTCAAGGCCAAATCCGGCCCGCCACGTCATTTTATGTGGCCCGCAAGAGGTTAAATGACGTACGATTGTTCTGATGGTTCTAATAGTCACTGAGACGTACTTATAATTTAATGCGGCAACTGCTGACATCGTAGTCATGGCAACTAACTTTGACCTTCGCTAGAAGCCTTGTCACTTTTACGGCAAAAAGAAAGCGGGGTAGCGTAGTCAGTAATGTAAACAATAATAATAAATACAAATAACGCTCTTATATAATCTCTCAATATAATACAGAAGCATCGTCTGTAAGTAGTGACATTTATATTCTCAGTTGTTTGTAAATGTTTAGCGAGTTTTGTGTTCTGGAGGGCGTTGTCTGTCTGTCTCTCTGTCTAGCTAAAAGGGGGGGGGACTCAGAGAGGGGAGAACAATCATCTTAAAATACACTGTAAAATCCTACATAAACTGCATCTCCCAAAATGCATGCTGATTTTTTTACCTGCAAAGTGTCCGCATCCCGCCAGTAGATGATGTTGAGAAATATTTACACATTATCCCAAAATGTACAAGAAGAGAAAATTAAGCAGAATGAGGAAATTTAATGAAAGTGAATACGTTTATATAATAAAATAGGTTTGTGCTTCAAGAGGAGAAACCGGTGCGTCTCTTGTGTTACCATAATGCTGATGTGGCCCTTGGTGAAAATGAGTTTGACACCCCTGCCCTAAATGATCATAATGTTTCTGCACTGGAGAATGCAGACATCGATCCCGCTACCTCTCGCATGCTAAGCGAGCTCTCTACCATTTGAGCTAATTCCCCTTACACAGAACTGTCCTTTAAACTTAGTGTTAATCCTGCATTATAAAGTGAGGGTGCAAGGTGTTTAAGCTCACGTACTCTTTTCTATATTATTTATATACTCAGTTTATTTAAAATGTTTATCACAGCCTTTAGGATGAACTGAACCAAATCGTAACTGTCTTTGTACCACTGACAGACTGACTTAAGGGTTGATGCTGCATTATGTAAGGGCCAAAATAGTGCAGGATATACCAACTGTTTAGTGCAGTGCAATAACAAAGTGGCTCTGTGAAGCAACAACTGAAATTATGATGAATGTAATTCAACATAAAATATGTGGGTATTAATATCTAAAACTCAGTGCATTATTAAATACGCAAATATGCATGATTTTGAATGGTCCTCTATTTACTACAGTCTGTTTGAAACAGCTGGGCGTACAACTAGTTGGTGTGGAGAACATGTTACACATACAGTGTGCTATTATTTCAAGCTAAACAAGTACATGCTATTTCTATTAGAAATATCTCACAAAGTACAAATTCTTCATCATTCCAAACAAACCATGTAGTACGGGACATTACCACTTACCCAATGCAGTAAGAAACGACTCGCCCAAACAGGGACTTAAAACCTGGACCCTCAGATTAAAAGTCTGATGCTCTACCGACTGAGCTACCCGGCCTCGGCAACCTACTTTAATCATCACAAGGATGTGACATGAATTACAAACTTTAACATACGTTGTCCTGTAAAACTTATTGCCAAAAGTATTTACCCCATTCTTAACCCATAGGGTTTAATATGATGTCGGCCCACCCTTTGCAGCTATAACAGCTTCAACTCTTCTAAGCAAGCGCTCTACCATTTGAACTAATTCCCCTTACGAAGGACCCTTTATAAATTGTAATGTACTAACAGAGCGTTGATGCTGCATTTATGTAAGGGACAAAATAGTGCAGGATATACCAACTGTTTAATGTAGTGCAATTACTACAGTCTGTTTGAAGCGGCTGGGCTTACAACTAGTTGGTGTGGAGAACATGTTACACATACAGTGTGCTATTATTTCAAGCTGATACACTACCTCTCACATGCTAAGCGAGCGCTCTACCATTTGAGCTAATTCCCCTCATGAAGGACCCTTTTTTACCCTTTGTAAATTGTAATGTACTAAAAGAGCGTTGATGCTGCATTATGTAGGGGCCAAAATAGTGCAGGATATACCAACTGTTTAGTGCAGTGCAATAACAAAGCGGCTCTGTGAAGCAAAAACTAAAATTATGATGCATGTAATTCAGCATAAAATATGTAGGTATTAATATCTAAAACTCAGTGCATTATTAGGCTGCACATAAATATAGATTTAAACGGTCCTCTATTTACTACAGTCTGTTTAAAACAGCTGGACGTACAAACAGTCGGTGTGGAGAACATGTTACACATACAGTGTACAATTATTTCAAGCTGATCAAGTACATGCTATTTCACTTAGAAATATCTCACAAAGTACAAATTCTTCAACTTTCTAAATAAACCATGTTGTACGGGACATTACGGCTTACCTAATGCAGTAAGAAGCAACTCGCCCGAACAGGGACTTGAACCCTGGACCCTCAGATTAAAAGTCTGATGCTCTACCGACTGAGCTATCCGGGCTCTGCAACTTGTTTTAATCCTCACAAGGATGTGACTTAAATTACAAACTTTAACATGAGTTGTCCTGTAAAACTTCAATTAATATAAAATGTTTTTTATTTCTGTTTCGGATCTCTTGAAGGCGATTATATAAAGTTTTAGGTGAAGTATGTTGCTGCTTAAACACACAAAGAAAAACATCTCTGGAGGAGAATTTTGCAGGTAGATTACAAACAGATTCCTTTCTTTCACCTTTATCCTTTTTTCCTGTATCAACTGCACGATTGAGTTAGCAAAGAACCTTGAATTATATTAAAGAGTTCTTTAAGTAGAAACAGTTCTAGCAAGAACACAAAAAACCCTAAAGAAACACTTCTTACAACTTCTTAGTCTTAGTTTTTTATTATTGCAAATGCCATTCATTATTTATAATCACTGATTTGTGAGATATCAGCAGTAGTAGATCATGTTTAACTGGTTTAATATTGTTTAAGCGCTGATTATCGGCTGTTTTTCGTGAGAATGTTGGGCGGTTTTCCATGCATTTTGGCGGACTTTGAAATGCGCAATCTGGCAACCCTGGCTGAAGCGTTCATTTATATTTTGGAGCGATGTATGTTTGTATGCTAGAATATAAATAACATCTTTTACAAACTGCTGTTTATTTACATTGACATTTTCTCTTCTGTCTAAACCTTAAAATTGGGTTTGTAAAAGTAAGCGATACTGTGGATAATATATTTAATGAGCTAAACTAACTGAGAGAAGCGCTAACGGTGGTGGAAGAGTCTAAAAGGGTTTGGAACATAGTCGTATCATCATAGCAGTACAACACAGTTTTGTCCGTAGCATCCGAAAATATCCAGAAGCTAATATACAAAAAACTTTTATTTTAATAAACTTACCTTGTTGAAAAAAGTATGACCACAATTTCTAAACAAACACAGTATCCGCTGCTGCAGTCTCTACACAAACTTTTCTGCACTGAAATCGCAAGGACACATTTTATGGATATTACGGTAATGCACTGAGAACTCGTCCTACAGTCATGCAAGCACATACAGCAGTGTGTGAGTTTACACTAATCAACCATAACATTAAAACCACCTCCTTGTTTCTACACTCACTGTCTATTTTATCAGCTCCACTTACCATATAGAAGCACTTTGTAGTTCTACAATTACTGACTCTAGACTGCTCACTCTGTTCTTCAATGGTCAGGACCCCCACAGAATCACCACAGAGCAGGTATTATTTAGATCAGGGGTCATCAAACTACGGCCTGCGGGCCGTATACGGCCCGATACTTTAATTTGACCGGCCCCTTTAACCACAGCAGCAGTACATGTTGTCTGGCCACTGTTCATCTTTGAACTCACAGTATTATAACGAGGGAAAAAATAACAGGAAACAAAAATTGGCCACCCGGAGTCTCAGTAGATTATACGGCAGCGATCCAACGGGTGGCACTCCAAGCATGAGGGGAGTGATTGGCGCATCAATAGAGAGATGAGTGACCGCAGCCACTGAACTGTGTTGCAAAGCAGTTAAGTGGGATTTCGTTATGAAAATCTTCGTGTTAATTTCATTAAAGCTAATGCTCTTAACTATTGTAAAAAGCGCTATATAAATAAAGTTGACTTGACTTGACTTAACTACAGGCAGTTTCAGGAATTCTTGTCTGAGCTGAAGATGGGCTTTACTGAGTTCTGCTGGCTGAGTCGGGACGAGTTTTGAAATGTTTTAACGACCTGCTCCCGGAGATCAACGCATTTATGCATCCAAAATCAAAACTCAAGCACATTGTTTAATTGTTATGCTTCTCTTTCCATTGCTCCCCGATCTCAATAAAACATGCACTCAAAGTAGCTACCGTTTTCGGGAGCATCTACATCTGTGAGCAGACTTTTTTGAAGTTGAAACACCTTAAATCTCCAACCAGATCCAGACTCACTGATCAACATTTATTAGCTATTATGACTGGCAGTAACAAATATAGAACCTGATGCTTACTCTCGTCAGGCAAAAGCAGGCTCACAGTTCACACTGATTTTTTAAGGAAACACTGTATGAGGCAGGATAATGAAAATTATTAAAATAAATAACATTTCTGCATTATCATTATGAACTACAATTATACAAAGCACAGACAATACATCCAGTATACATAGTAAATAGCTTTTTTGGGTGTGTTTACTATTTCACCTGCGGTCCGGCCCCCCGAAACACTGAAGAACAGTAATCTGGCCCTTTGGTTAAAAAGTTTGAGGACCCCTGATTTAGATAGTGGATGATTCTCAGCACTGAGAATCAAGGCAGTGGTTCATTATTCCTGGTTCCACAAAGTTGAATGAGTTCATCTGGACACAAGTTTGTTGTAGAGATGCATTTCACCACTCAATCCGAGTGACTTCTTCAGTCTGAGCTGGTGGTGAATACCCCAACCTAATATGCAGACGATTTGCATAACAACCGATCACCGCCCATTGCATAACAATGGAACCAGTGATCAGGTCCATATGCAAATCACAATGACCATTAATTACAATGGTCATGTGTGTCTTTCACTATGATTGGGGTATAGCTCCTATTACGGCGTTGTAAGATGGTGAGAGATGTACTCTCAGGCCCCCTTCCCCGGTTCAGAGATGGTTGTTCCCTCTTCACATAGATGGCCTCTTTGACTCCCCGTTCAAACCAGCGTTCCTCCTTGTCAAGGATCTGCACATCGTCATCATTAAATGAGTGGCCGCTGGTTTGCAGGTGGGTGTAAATCGCGGAGTCCTGGCCAGAAGAGGTTGATCTTCTATGTTGGGCCATCCATTTAGCCAGTGGCTGTTTAGTTTCCCCGATGTACAGTTCCCGGCAACAACAGTTCCTACCAGCATACATTACTTTACTCTGTTTGTATCAAGGAACCTGGTCCTTAGGGTGAACTAATTTCTGGCGTACCGTGTTCTGGGGTTTCAAAGCAACTGAAACACAGTGTTTGGAGAATATCCGTCTCAATTGTTCTGATACTCCCACCACATACGGAATCACCACTGGTTTGCGCTTAGACCCCGGTTGTCCTTCTCCTCCCTTCGATCCACTGGAGCTGTGTTTGGGCATTTTTCCCACTTTTACGAATGCCCAGTTGGGATAAACACATTCACCCAGGGCCTTCTTGACATGAGATTTCTCTCTGTCCTTGGCTGTAGTGTCTGTGGGGATGCTGTTCGCCCGGTGGTGCAGCGTCCTGATGACTCCTAGTTTGTGCTCCAATGGATGATGGGAGTCAAACCTTAAGTACTGGTCCGTGTGTTGGTTTGCGATACACATCTACTTTTCAGTCCCCCATCTTGAATAGCAATTTCACAGTCTAAGAAGGCTAAACTGTTGTTGCTTGCATCCTCCCTTGTGAACTTGATGTGTTTGTCCACCGAGTTGATGTGGTCCGTGAAATGTGGTACTTCCTCGGATTTTATTTTAACCCAGGTGTTGTCCACATATCTGAACCAATGACTCGGTGGTGTCCCTTAGTAGGACTTTAGTGCCTTCTTTTCCACTTCCTCCATGTACAGGTTTGCAACAATAGGTGAGACTGGGGTCCCTATAGCACACCCATGTTTCTGTTTGTAGAACTGTCCTCTGTACGAGAAGTAGGTGGACTGAAGACACAGTTCTAAAAGTGTGCACACCTGGTCCATGGTAAGGGTGGTCCTCTTGCTCAGGGTGGGGTCGCCTTGTAGTTTCCTACGGACCACCTCCACTGCCTCAGCAACCGGAATGCACGTGAAAAGGGATGTAACATCATACGAGACCATTGTTTCCTCCGTCTCCATGAAGGAGACAAAATCCATGGTGTTCTGAATGTGATGTTCCATGCTACCTACCAATGGGTTGAGAATCGATGCTAGAAACTTAGAAATGTTATGTCACAGAGTTAATCATACAAACAATGGGTCATAAAGGTACATCCTGTTTGTGTATCTTAGGTAACGCATACAGACTAGGTGTAGCCTCCCCCGGATATAATTTGTAGTACAAAGCCCTGTCAATAGCATTGTTCTGTTCTAAAACTTTCAGACAATCTATCACCTTTTTCTTGTAGCTACTACCTGGATCTCGTTTTAGCAGCTCATAAGTGTTAGTGTCACTAAGTAACAACATCACTTTCTCATGATAGTCTATCTGGTTTAACAGAACAGTACATCTACCCTTGTCAGCAGGAAGTATGATTATGTTATTGTCCTTACTATGTGTAGTAAGTGCATACCTCTCGCCTCTGCTGATGTTGGATGGAGGTGGCTTTGCATTACTAAGGCAAGCTGACACTTTCATCTGCAACTGTTCCGCTTCCAGATCAGAGATGTTGTTGTTGCGGATTGCTGATAATGTGGCTGTGATCAGTTCCACTAGTGGGACTTGCTTCGGTGTAACAGTGAAATTCAACCCCTTAGCCAAGATGTCTTTCTCCGCTTGTGTGAGTTGTCTATCTGACAAGTTCTTCACCCACTTGTCCACATCACCAGTGTGTGTTTGCCCTTCATTCCTCTTTCGGCCATCCATGGTCTGTTGGTGTTTCTGTCCTGCAGCAAGCAAGTCAAACTTTTTTCGCTGCCTGGTTTTTGACTTTTCATGTTGTTCTAGACGAGCCTTCTGCGTGAAGTTAATCACCTGTTGGAGAGTGGACTCATCTAGACCCGATCTGCTCCTCTCTAGTTTTCATGACATCGATTGTGAAGTTAGTTTGTCTCACCCGTTCAATCAGTAGCTGGTTCTGTGCCTTCTGAATGATCTTGCTAGCTCGGTGACCCTTGACAGAAGATCTGAGTTGCAGGCTCTTAGGTGTGATCCTGCTCTGTCTGCATCTGATGTTAAATCACCAGCTCAGACTGAAGAAGTCACTCGGATTGAGTGGCGAAACGTATCTCTACAACAAACTTGTGTCCAGATGAACTGATTAAACTTTGTGGATTTGTGTACCTGGATTACTGAGCATGCATCAACAGATTATTCCTGGTTCAGTCCATTAAGACTCCCATGAAGTCATTCAAATATCAAAGCATCCCCACACAATCACACTGCCACCACCTGGTGGTATGATGTTCTTATTGTTTCTTATTATGAAATACATTCATTCATTCACTGCCTGTTTTATCCTGGTAATGATCACTGTGAGCCTTTAAAAAAAAAAAAAAGTAAATAAAACTTCAAAAAGTAAATGAAAAAGATAACAATAATATAATTTCAGTTATATCAATAGCAGCCATCAAACTAGGAATCCTGACCGCTAGACCATATGGGAAACTGCAAGGCTCAGTACCGGCTGACGCCAGCATCAGCCACTTCATTCCACTCTGCCAAGTCTTTGTCACCTTGACAAGACCTGCATTGTTGGATCTGGGGTACAGAGAACCATACACAAGGAGTTAGAGAGACAAAAAAAGAGAGAGAATAGAAACCTTCGAAGCACGGCATACAAAAAGACAGTGCCGTGACCCGGATTCGAACCGGGGTTGCTGCGGCCACAACGCAGAGTACTAACCACTATACGATCACGGCTTCCCAGTGGTCTGCCACTGGTGGCTCACGTCAATTGCTTCCTGATAGACTGCAGTCATACTTCCAACAGGACAAGCTGCTTGAGCCACAGCAACAAGGCGCCAAGAAACTAACAGGCAAAGTTTTGCTCCAGTCCAATCATAAAGACCAATTCCCATAGCGGGAGTAAAACCCAGGCCGCCCGGGTGAAAACCAGGAATCCTGACCGCTAGACCATATGGGAACTACTGGCCCCTGTGAGTATGCGGTCGTGACTTTCCTGAAGCTCTAGCCCCATTTCTGTCTCTTGACTGAGGAGAGAATAGAAACCTTCGAAGCACGGCATACAAAAGGACAGTGCCATGATCCAGATCCGAACCAGGGTTGCTGCGGCCACAATGCGGAGTGCTAACCACTATACGATCACGGCTTACCAGCAGTCTGCCACTGGTGGCTCACGTCGGCTGCCCCCTGATAGACTGCAGTCATAGTTCCAACAGAACAATGCGCTTGAGCTACAGCAACAAGGCTGTAGTTTATGGAGGCCATAGCTATATCACCAACTCCCAACTCTCTCAAGTCCAATTCCCATACTGGGAGTCGAACCCAGGTCGCCTGGGTAAAAACCAGGAACACTGACCGATAGACCATATGGGAAACTGCAAGGCTCAGTGTCGGCTGGTGCCGGCATCAGCCACTTCTTTCTGCTCTGACAAGTCTTTGTCACCTTGACAAGACCTGCATTGTTGGATCTGGGGTTCAGAGAACCATACACAAGGAGTTAGAGAGACAAAAAAAAAGGCATAAGGTAACCGAACAGCTGAACTGTTTTCTCTAGAGTTTTTTGGTCTATTGTATTAAATTGTGACATAATAGTCATGTTATTTCTAGGTGTCTGTAGGGGCGGCATGGTTTCATCGTTTGACTGAGTGGCGTTGATGGTCAGTCTAATAGTTTTGATTTTTTCACAGAAGAAATGAGCAAATTCATTACATTTCTCTGTGGACAGAAGTTCTGGCGTGATCTGTTTTGGAGGATTTGTAAGCTTGTCGACCACGTTGAATAGAGTGTGGGTGTTGTTGATGTTCCTGTTAATGATCTTAGAGAAGTGCAGCTGTCTAGCCCTGCCTAACTCTAAGTTAAAACTACAAAGGCTTTGCTTATAGAGATCATAGTGGATTTGAAGTTTAGTTTTCCTCCACTTACGTTCAGCTCTCCTGCTTTCTCTTTTCAGAGCTATTACCATCATTGTGTTACGCCATGGTGCTTTCTGTTTGCTCAACGTTTTCATGACTTTTACCGGGGCAATCACATCCATGACAGTCAATATTTTCATGTTAAAGTTATCAAGGAGTCCATCAACTGACTCTGCAATTAAAGTTAAAGGTGATATAGCTATGGCCTCCATAAACTGAGAACTAGTACTTTCATTTATGCACCTTTTCTTAACAGAAACAGAGCTAGTTTGAGCATCTGGGGTGATCAGCATTTCAAAGAAGACACAAAAATTATCAGAGAGGGCTAAGTCCTTGACCATAACAGAAGAAATGTTAAGACCTTTAGTAATAACTAGATCCAGAGTGTGCCCTCGAGTATGTGTAGGCCCTTTCACATGTTGCAATAGACCAAACGTGTCAAAAAGTCCAAAAAGTTATTTGGTGTTATTGTCCTTGTTATTATCTAAGTGGATGTTAAAATCCCCAGTTATGATGAAAAAGCTGTACTCAGTGGAGATAACTGAAAGTAGTTCAGTAAATTCATCTATAAAATGTGCAGAGTATCTTGGAGGTTTATAAATGGTTAAAAAAAATTTTTTGGGAGTACCCTTCAAAATAAAACAGAGGTATTCAAAAGACATAAAATTGCCAAGCACAGTCTCTTTGCACTGGAATACATCTTTAAATAAGGCAGCTACTCCTTCACCTTTCCTACCACTTCGACACACATTCATAGAACTGAAGTTTGCTGGTGCTGTTTTGCCTTCTGCTAACCATGTTTCAGTTAGAAACAGAAAATCTAAACTGTAGGATAGAATTATGTCATTCACTAAAAATGATTTGTTGGCTAGATATCTAATATTAAGCAGAGCTAGCTTTAAAGGAACCACAGGAGCCCCTGGGGCAGCCCGAGGTTGTCATGGTACAGGTAAGAGGTTAGACTGGTTGGTGCCCTGGGCTTTTTGGGTGAAACCTGTGGACTGGCTGAGATGGAGTGTGAGAATTTAGTCCCAACACACACCAGTTTCTCCATTTTCTCTGTGAAATCCATATGTGGAGGTGATGTTGTTGAGAGAGACAAGTTGGAGGATGACTGTGATGTCTCTGCTGTTGACTGCTGTGTCACTGCCTGATGATGAAGGTCGTAATAGCTTTCTTCAAGAGTCAGAAACTCAGCCTGAGCTGTGTTCTCCAGTGATGGGGATTGTATGTTTGATGGTCCTTCATGGTTGAAGGCAGGTGAGGGAGGTTGAGGATGCACGTATTGTGTCTAGTCAGTCCAAGAAGCAGATGGGTGGTGAAGAGCAAAATGGAGGTTGTCCTTTAGTGCCTTCACTCCAGTCTTGCTTAGGTGGGTGCCATCTGGGTAAAAAAATTCTCTGCACCCCCAGAATAGATTAAAATTGTCAATATAATCCATACCTTTCAAACTGCAGGTTCTGCTTAGCCACGTGTTGAGGTTGAGTAGCCGTGAAAACATATTAGATCTTCGGGCTGGGAGAGGTCCACTGATGAACTTCTGAGCAGTCAGCTTCTCAAGTGTATTAAACAGTTCAGTGAAGTTGTTCTTTAAGATTTCTGACTCCTCTCTGCGAATGTCACTTCTGCCCACATGCAGAATAATTCGGTCGATCGCTTCATGCTGGGAGAGAATGTTGGGAAGTCTGAGAGAGTCATGTTCGGGAGACAGCATGTTAGCATTGATCTGCTGCCTATATTCTTGATGGCAGAGTCACCGACGATCAGAGTTTTTGGAGCGGTCTCTGAGCCAGGCGAGGGCCTCTGGTTAATCAGCCTCGTGTTTTTGCTAGCCCGCTTTGAGACCCCTTTTATAGTCAGCTTCGCTGGTTTTGTTTTGTTACCATTACCACTGGGGATAACCTCGATCAGATTTCTGAGCGGTTCTAGCTTTTGGAATAGTTTTAGCTTTCCGAGCCCATGATGAACAGTCTGGCGTGGAAACATTAAGACAGCTACATGCTGCTTTTGTGCTTTTGGTTTTGCTCCAAGTTTGTGCCACCGACTTATTCTCTCACATGGCTCGTTTCTGTTCCCCTGTTTTGATTGACTTCTGTCAAGCTTCGGGAAGTCTGTTAAGCTGTCTAGCCTTAGTTTAGCTGGTTGTTCTGTGTTAGATTTTGACTCACCCTCGAGTGATCTGGAACCATTACTCCTATCCGTTCCAGGTAGGATTGTGAGCATTTTTGTCTCCTGCACAGCGATTTTCCGTAGGAGTCTGTAGCAGTTGGAGCAGCACGAAGAACCCGCTGTAGTGATAGGAGCCATGGTAGTCCTGATAACTGTGCCCGAGTTTAGTCTGACGGCTAGTGGAAAACTCCGTTAACTAAATGTCTAGTTTAATGTATTTCTGTAATGTATTTCTGTAATTCTGTGCCTTTCCAGCCGATCTATTGTCGGTGTCTGCTGATTGAGCTCTATATTTTAGAAATAAAAGATAAAAAATTACTAAAATAACTAAAAACTAAAAGCAAGCGGAGAGCAGACAGAAAGCGTGCAGCCAGTGCGAGCATCAAAATGACTTTTTCAGACCCAGCAACACCTTTAGATACAACCTGCTTTATCCCAGGGACTTCACACCAATTGGTCAGCCACCTATAAAGCATGTCCCTCCTAGTCAGTTTAACCCCAATTCACACCTGGCAACGACTCTCAAATGAGTCACACCTTACTTTGCTTGATTTAACTTGAATTATTTTTTTTCATTATTTTCATTATTCATTGATAAAGATTTCAGTTTATAATATTTTATCACTTATGTGACGAGTTGCTTGTTCATTTCTGTTTCTGTTGTTTAGCCTGTACAGAACCATGAGAGATCTTTGGACAGACATAAGTAGTGCCAGTTCTAAACAACAGTGATGTGCTGGGGAGTTGCACAGTCTTCTATTAAAAACATGGAAGTGTTCCTGTTGATGACCACTGGACTACAGTTTATGGGATCAGTGCCTTTATGTTGTGTTTTAAACATTTGTTGTTGAAATGTCAGAACATGTCATATGTAGCATGTTTTAATGAACAAAATCAGTTTTGAAAAAGCTTTTTGTTACATGACATTAGACCCTCTGGTTTAAATAAAGTACTTTAGTGATTTAGTGAGTAAAGTCTGGTTTCCTGGAATGTTGCTGGGCAAAATGTGCCAACTGTAAAGGGTCATTTTGATCATTTTTTATATCCATACGTTCTCAGCTGTACAAAACTACAGCTGCAGGAAAAGGTCATTCCAAACTTGTTTAGGATTCATCTACATTTCTGCATCAATTACTCATAAAATGTGCTCTCCTGTGTTGTGCAGGTCATAAAGTAGGTAAAGAAAATACACACGCCAGTACAAACACAGTTTTATTCAATATTTTATTGGTTTTGTTTCCTCTCTTGTCTCATACACCACCACAGAGAAGGTCAAAGTGCTTTCAGGACGACAGACGTGGTCGTTGATCTGTAGGGACACAAAACAATGTAATGACCGTTAAATTACCATCAACTGCAATCAAGGCACAATACACATGTGTTACAAGTCTGCAGAATCCATTACCAGACACCCACCGTAGATTATTGTGGTGACTCAAAGACGTGTCATCTTCT
Source organism: Trichomycterus rosablanca (assembly GCF_030014385.1). Classification (NCBI taxonomy): domain Eukaryota; kingdom Metazoa; phylum Chordata; class Actinopteri; order Siluriformes; family Trichomycteridae; genus Trichomycterus; species Trichomycterus rosablanca. The sequence continues at coordinate 93,562 of NW_026946996.1, read as the reverse complement.
GCCAGATGCTTATGCCCAAATCTGATCTGGTTGCATCTTCCAGTAGGTTAGACTTGTTCATTGATGGGGCTTTCTATAAGACAATTACCCAGAACACACACACCCATATCAATCATTGATGTTTAAATTCATGTTTTAGGAAGAGCAGCTTCATCTCCAGATTGAAAGCATGTTTAAAATAAGATGACGCTGATCATTTTGAGAAGAACTGCCTAAACCACTTTCTCCCAGCGCTCACCTTTCTGACCTGGCGTGGTTTGTACACGGTGCTGAGGAACGGAGATGATCTGAACCTCAGCTAAAAAGCTCTGGATGTGTTCTTGTAGCAGACCTGTGCTGTGGTGGTGAAAACATAATGTGAGATTGATTTCCATCATGTGTTAAGGGGATGTGAAGGTAATAATTATCGAAGGGGGGAAACGGATGAAAAGCAGCTTGAAAAACTTCAGTATTATTCAGTCGACTGACTCGTCAAGCTGATCCACAAAATGTTTCTGATCTCCAAATCACTCCTGTTGTGTTTTCTGGTGTTCATGCTCTCAGATTACTTTGACATTACATGAAAGCAAACAGTGGACGGTTTTGTTCACACACATTTAGTCATTGCTTAGTCTCCAATATGCTCACCCATGATTTGTCTGCTACAAACCCATACAGGTGCCTGTAGAGTAAAGAAAAAAAAAACAGTTTGACATGAGGAATTGTTGTAGCTATCAAAAATGTATGATTTTATTTGGTTAAAAGTTCTTTACACACCAATTACTAACCTAGTGTCTTTAATGTTATTAGCAAAATGCAACGATGATTCATTGCAACATGTGATCTGGCCTATATGCTAACACAGACTCTTAGCTAAATCCATTTAGGTCTATCCTTATGTGTTCTGACTGACCTGGACTTAGTTCCTAAGGATCTCTGAAAACCAGTTGTGCTCCAGGATCATCTCGAGGCTGGGTCGCTTATTCGGATCCTTGGCCAGGCAGCGTCTTATCAGATGACGGCAGGCTGTGCGTGCAGTGATCGGGTCGTTACAATATTGTAATAGAAACTATTTAACATCACTTGAAAAAAAAAAACTAAAAGAGACATGCTTCTTATGTTTCTGCATTTTCTTACCCATAGACACACCAGCTTTGAAGATCAGGTGTCCAGCAGCGATCTCCCTCTCATTCCAGAATGGCAGCTCTCCACACACTAGAACAAACAAAAGGACGCCCAGGCTCCACACCGTTGCAGCGCAACCATGATACTTACCTTCCTCGATCCATTCAGGTGGGGCGTATAGTATGGTGCCTGAATAAAAGTGAGAGAAACGGTTCACACACACGGCTTTCGTATGCGATCGCTGTCATCTGTTTTTTATAACTGCTGACCTCCGAGGTACAATTACCTGCAAAACGTCTGTAGGGTGTCGACTTGAGCAAGTCCCCACAGCCAAAGTCTATGAGCTTGACCTCTAACGTGTCGAAACTGACCAGAAGGTTCTGCTCCTTGATATCCCGATGGAGAACGCCGCGATCACGGCAATGACGGGCGGCGAGAACCACCTGCCACATGATGACCTGAGCCAGACGTTCGGGAAGTGAGCCGTTCCTGCGGTATTCGAAGAGGTCCATGCAGCGGGCGGGTCGCTCCAGGATCAAGACGTAGCACTCGGGCATGTCGAACCATTCCAGGAGCTCCAGGACGTGTTCGCAGTGAGGTGGCTCGGACACCATCAGCATCAACGCCACCTCTACAGGGAGACCGTTCTTCTCACCAGGCTAACATTTGAGCATATATGGTTAGCATGGGGTTGGAATCGATAGTCAATAGGCAGAGTGGCGGTTACATTCGATGCTATTTTGCATTTTAATGCATCATGTCATTTATAAGATAAGGTTTTTTTTATATATGGCTGTTGCATCTTCACAAGTGAAACAAATGTTACTTACAATGGTGATGAATCTGTCACAGCCACTCTTCAGCACAATCTTAATAGCAACCTATTAAAACATGCAAAACAAAACTATTAAAATCAGGAACGAATATTACGGGAACGTACTTTTGGCCAACAGTAACCAAAAGGGCCGTTTGCTTTTTAACTACAAGTTTTCATTGTGGATCTTAAGATCAAAGCAGCTTTGTAATGATCGGCAATTCTCGTGTCACTCTGAGCAGAGCCGAGTAAATATCTCACCTGTTTTCCATCGGCCTTACGAAGTCCTGCAAACACAGAACCGCAGCCTCCTTTACCCAGAAGCTTTCCGACTCCGTACAGGCTATCGAAGCACTCTGTAAAACAGGACGTGTGTTTAATCTGATAGAAACTCCTCAGTAAAAGTAAAAAACTCAATAAAAAACTCACGAGCAGCATGATTTAAGCTCTAGAAAATATTTGTTCTATGAAAGATGTGAGGCTGGACAGACCTTTGGAAGGAGCGCTGCCTCTCTGGACCGAGTGCTTTCCTGTAGTCGTGCTCTTCTCACCAGCTGTTGTTCACACAAATGTCATTTAATCGCTGTTAGTAAATGATCTCTAACACATCAGATGTACAACAAGTGTATAGAGCTTTACAGAGTCATACGTTACAAATGTTTTATCATGAAATCATACCAGTTCACAATATCATTGAATGGTTCAGTAAAGCTGTGGCTGACCTGTGTGAATGGAGTCGCTGCAGGAAGTGCTGGTGCTCAGTTCCTCCGGGCTCTCTTCGATGTGTGAGGTCCCTCCAACTGTACCTTTAACACTCTCGACTTAACAGACGTGTTTTGTGTTAGTATCAGCGTTTTACATCAACTTTCAAACAATCACAGAGTGAATCTTTCCTAGAAAATTGTTCTAAATCTTACCTGAACTGGATTCTTTTCTAAATCACTGCACTCATTCACTCAGAACCTTTCACCTAGTAAATTAAGCTCTGAATAAAAAAATAGTTTTCTAGTCGACTTGCTGTAGTGTGTACTTACCACTGCTCGCTAGAGAAGCATCAGAGAGGGAGTCCAACACAGCAGCCGATTCCAGCACAATTTCACCAAGACTCAGCTCAGCTGTACAGAGGCAAGGTCAGAAGTGGATGGTCAAGGGTACGAGGTTTGGGACGGAGCAGTTATCAATCAGAAAGAGTAGGAAAGTTGAAATGGAATGTGTCTGCATCCATTCAAATGTTGATTTTGGCCATTTTAAACTGGTTTGCTTTATACTTGATGGAATCGAGTGTTCTTGTTAGACTTGAGTTTCAAACCCACCTGAGGTTCCAGAAGTGGATGGTGGACGTAGCGAGTCTCTCTCTGTGTGTTGGGATCCTCGTGATTCAGAGGAGCTACTGGATCCTTCCTGTTTTGGGCTCAAATCCACCACCTCATTTGATTGGGAAGTGATGGATTCGTCTGTTCTGTCACCATCGGTGTTAGCAACCATGTTCTGAATGGTTCTGATCCAAGCCTCTCTTCTCTCCTCTGAATCGGCCTGCAATACCCAGATCCTACACACACACACACACACGCACACACACACACACACACCCTGAACATGGCACGAATCTACAGCACAACAAAGTGCTTATTCCACTCCGGTTTTCATGTCATTTCTATTAGAAAGAGAGTAAAATGTTCCTTTTTTAATTCTTCATCTTTGTATAGCAGAACTGTTGCACATCCACGCCCTTCAGAGTGTCATAAATAAAGAAATCAAATGAATTTTCATGCCTGATGATACACTGGACTTACTTTGTAGGTGAAACCACCTGGAAGCAGCAACGGCGTCCGATGCTCTTGTAGTGTTTGGCCGTGCACAGGCGTAAATCAGCTATGACCACCATGATATTCTGCTGGGGGCACAAAAGGTTTCTCAAACATTTCTTTACCTCTAATGTTCCAGCAAAAACAACTCAAACTTTAGCAAACAAGTCCTTAAAAGTGATTGTTCAGGAACAGTTGCTCCTTTTTATGTTGATTTTGCAGTAGGCCACTATTGCTACTGATTTTACTTTAGACAAAGGACACGTGACTAACCCCGGATTTCTTCTTGTACATAAGGTGGTTGTTCTGAATCAGGAACCAGCGCCTGAAGGAAAGAAACAGAAACAAAAGGAATCATAGAAATAAAACAACTGCATAGCACTGAAATTCTGCAGGGTTTCACTTGTAAATGAACTTTATATTAAATCATGTTGAATCGTCGTGTATTCTGATTTAACATGCCGTTGATCAGTCAGAGTCAGTAAAATGTACAATATTTAGGAAACGATTGCTATGATGATTAGAGGGGTTTAATTTGCCATTCATTTCTACCTAAATTATTGCTCATCGTGTGTTCTAGCTCTCTACAGACCTGTTCCATATTTTAAAGACATTACTGGCCCTCTTGAACAAGTATCCCTCCATAACTGTCTGGTTCTCTGCGTCCACACTGCCCTCCGGTTCGGTCTCGCCACCACAGACGTCCTGAAAAGACGTCTGAGAACGAACTCGACCGAACGGCCAGCACAGACTACGCCAAAAGCGTCGCATTAGAGAAGGATGGTCGGTAGCACGTCTCTCCTGTTCAGCAGCCATCATGAGAAATGATGTACAAACACTGAAGGTTCAACTAAACTGAGCTCTCATAGAACACTCAGTGTCATCACAATGATGTCACAAAGGCAGAAGGTTTCAGTGCTGCAGCGCTGCAGGTGATGGTGTACATTTAAATTTCACCATTTGTTTATTTTTCATTATTTTACTCAAATGATTTTAACACCCCCCCCCCCCCCCCCCACACCTAATTTATGAAAAATGTCTTTCTTTGATTTTACTGTGTTAATTATTTCTTTTATTTGTGCTTTTAGTGATAATTACTGTAACCTTACACAACATGTGTATCAAATACATTTACATAAATCATTTTTAGTCAAAGAATAAATAATGAATGGTAGAAAACAGCTGCTGAAGAAACACTTTTTAACTTTTTTAAATGCCCCAATCAATGTTATGAAAGCGGTAGAGAGGAGATGGATATACTGCATATAAGGTTAGGGTATTCAACACCAGCTCAGACTGAAGAAGTCATTCGGATTGAGTGACGAAACGTATCTCTACAACAAACTTGTGTCCAGATGAACTGATTCAACTTTGTGGATAATTCAAACAGGGACTTGAACCCTGGACCCTCAGATTAAAAGTCTGATGCTCTACCGACTGAGCTATCTGGGCTCTGCAACCAACTTAAATCCTCACAAGCATGTGACTTAAATTACAAACTTTAACATACGTTGTCGTGTAGAATTAATATAAAACGTTTTATTTCTGTTTTGGCTCTCTTGAAGGTGATTATATAAAGTTTTAGGTGAAGTATGTTGCTGCTTACACACACAAAGAAAAACATCTCTGGAGGAAAATTTAGCAGGTAGATTACAAACAGATTCCTTTCTTTCACCTTTTTCCTGTATCAATTGCACGATTGTTTTCCAGTCCTTAAATGTTATGTGCATTTATTTGTGGCAAAATAAAAAAGTCCATAAAAATCTAATTGAGTTAGCAAAGAACCTTGAATTATACTAAATAGTTCTTCAAGTAGAAACAGTTCTAGCAAGAACACAAAAAACCTAAAGAAACACTTCTTAAGACTTCTTAGTCTTAGTTTTTTATTATTTCAAATGCCATTCATTATTTCAAATGCCATTCATAATTTATAATCAATCACTGATTTGTGAGATATCAGCAGTAGTAGATCATGTTTAACTGGTTTAATATTGTTTAAGCGCTGATTATCGGCTGTTTTTCGTGAGTATGTTGGGCGGTTTTCCATGCATTTTGGCGGAGTTTTAAATGCGCAATCTGGCAACCCTGACTGAAGCGTTCATTCATATTTTGGAGCGATGTATGTTTGTATGCTAGAATATAAATAACATCTTTTACAAACTGCTGTCTATTTACATTGACATTTTCCCTTCTGTCTAAACCTTAAAATTGGATTTGTAAAAGTAAGCGATACTGTGGATAATATATTTAATGAGCTGAACTAACCGAGAGAAGCGCTAACGGTGGTGGAAGAGTCTAAAAGGGTTTGGAACAAAGTCGTATCATCATAGCAGTACAACACAGTTTTGTCCGTAGTATCCGAAAATATTGTTAGGATAAATCTTTTGTTCAAAAGGTCCTGAAGAAAGCAGTCGAAGGAAGTCCAGAAAGTACTCTTTAAAACACTTTATTAAGTGTAAAAATAATCTGTGAATATATATCAGAGCTAAGCCGGCCGGCGCTCCTTTTCTCCTGCAGTCTAGACACACCACGTAAGAAAGAGGCCGATCTGAGCCCGCCATCCCTTTTTTAAAACTAGTCTAGGCTCCTCCTACGCCGCTGCTGTTGGAGCCAATGAAATGTGCTAAAAAGCCCCGGGCTCCGCCTCCCCCCTTCGGTATGAGTCAGGGGGGGGGGATCCGGGTCACGGCGTCATTTTGAACAATAGACCATGTGGTCTGGATGTAATTTATGTTTAATAATGATATGTTAAAAACCTAACAATCCCCCCTTGGAAGCATCTTAATGCTTTCACAATAACTTTTAACTATAGGTTAGGTGTTTCTAGATCCCAGGAGATAAGGATAGCTGTCAGCAACCCCCCAATTTAACCCCTTCTGACTACATGGCCACTGGGCTGAATTTTATACAATAAAACGTTTCTAAAAATAAAAAGGCTACCAATTAAACTAAAGGAACCGTACCTATCGCAACAGCTCCTAACCCTGAAACAAACAAACAAAAAATAATAAAAACAGGAAATCAAAAATAAAGTAATTTAAAAAATAGGAAATCAAAAAGAGAAGAAAAATAAAATAAACACAATGGGTGCGTAGCTTCCACAGGAAGTCCGTTCAGGTTGTCCTCCACCAGACGGAGCTGCAGATATTCAGAAGGGGCCCATAGCTCCTGTGTCTCTGCATGACTCCTAATGTCTTATGGATTCTCCCCTGTCGGTCTTACCTGTTTCCACAGCAGCACAAACATTTCCTAAAAGTACCAAACATATATACATTGTAAACAATCCTGAACTAACCCCTTGCGTCTTGTAGCTAAACTATGTGTGTTGCACTTAACTAGTGTTTTCAAAGATGGTCTATGTGTCTGCGAACTATATGTTTATGTTTTTGTCTCCTAGTCTAACTAAATTCTCCCCCCTCGTCTTGTTCCGCTCCGTTGATTCCGCTGGACTCTTCTTCCACATAGTCGGTTTTGTCGGGCTTTTCTGCTGTGGGTTGTTCCCTGTAGGCAGGTCCAGTTAGTGCCACTTCTGTCCCTTGGAGTGGGTCTTCCAGTCCCCTCAGTGTCTGCCTCTGCCAGTCCTTCCAAGTCTCCTTCCTTCATCACGGTGTGTGATTAGTAGTGCTGGTCCTCTCTCCTCATCTTGTCTGGTCGGTTTTACCTTTAATTAAGCAGAGTTAGTAGCACTTATGCCGCTCGAAGTGGGTCTTCCGGCCCACCTTCAAGGGTATCCTCCTCATCATCATCTACCTGATATCTCGACAAATCATCCAACACCATCTGGATAACTGGTGGATCCTGCCCCCCTCTGCTTCCTCTACTCACTATATCTATTACAAATCTTCCCATTAACACCCTGATACACGGGACACAACAACCACATACCACTAAAATTGCCGTTCCCACGCATGCTGACATCACCAAACTTGCAATAACTTCCTTCCATGGCCCAAACATCCCTTCTAGCCACTTAACCCATTCATACACACATACAATCATACAACAGACAAACATATAAGCTACTTACCCAGCCCTCACCGCAGCCACCCCACTCCCAACAACGGGATACACGGCCACGGTGAGCTTAGACACCACTGCCGCAAGGCTTTCTGGGTAAAGCCCGTGCCAGACCCAGTGGCGACGCTACACTGCCCCCTCCCTAATGGTCAACCGTCCCGGTGACCCACTCACCAGCGTCCACTGGGTGGCTCCATGTCCGGACCGCACCCCATTACACTGCCGAGTCGCTCTTCCACCCACTGCTGGACCGGGCACCCTGCCCCTACAGCCACCTGGGCTAGCGCACTCGCACAGACCGGGCATATTGGCTCACCAAACCATCAGAGCCACCCAAACACCACGATCCCACTTCTGACACCAATGTGGCGCCGGCGAGTAAGGAAGGTTAGCGTCAGGGCCGCAAGTGAGCTGCCTTTGGCAGTTCATTCAGTGTTTTAGGGACAGACACCCATTCATACACACATCCCTTCTGAAAAATGTCCCCTGTTTATCGGTTCTGGTTTGTTGCTCCTGAAACAGGTGTAATTGTCTTTATAAGCTTTGATGTTGGTTGGAGTTGGTTCCTGAGTTAGTGGGTGAGACATGGATAAATTCCCTATGTGTTAAATTAGACATTTTAGACCGCTTTAAACAACCTTTCGAGCAAAATCTGTAACACGTATTAAGACAAAGATAAACTGGTTTTAACGAGACACACCCTAGAACAGAAAATTCCTGCCTAGTCGAAGAATACGAGTATTCTTTTAACATTCACTGGCACAACTCACTCGGTTGTCCAAACACAACTCAGACAAAAGAACGTAAACCTCAGTACAACAGTGTCTACTGGAAACAAACAATTACTTCACCGCGACCGACAATGGCCCTATGGAAACAAACATATACTTCAGGGCAATCGACAGTGATCCCCTGGAAACAAACATTCACTTCACCGCGACCGACAATGGCCCTATGGAAACAAACATATACTTCAGGGCAATCGACAGTGATCCCCTGGAAACAAACAATTACTTCACTGCGACCGACAATGGCCCTATGGAAACAAACAATCACTTCACCGCGACCGACAATGGCCCTATGGAAACAAACATATACTTCAGGGCAATCGACAGTGATCCCCTGGAAACAAACAATCACTTCACCGCGACCGACAATGGCCCTATGGAAACAAACATATACTTCAGGGCAATCGACAGTGATCCCCTGGAAACAAACAATTACATCACAGCGACCGACAATGGCCCTATGGAAACAAACATATAGTTCATTACTTGTCTCTCATACTGCATTAACCCTTCCTGCTATATAAAATTCCACTTCAAACAGTTCAAACTGATCAGAGCAGAAGGTGCATACACATTACATCTAACATTTTCTACACTTATTCTACTTCATCATCGTCGCATGCTAGAGAGCCTTCAAATTTTCTAAATCACATTCCAATACAAATCCCCAATCCACTATTTATTATTTACTCTGTCATACTTAAAATAACAACAGCTCTGCTATATCAACTTCCATCAGTCCTACAAACCCCTGACTTATATTATTTATTCATTCAGATTTTTACCCCAACTTTTGGTCACTGGTACTAACACACCTCCTGCTTCTAACAATACAGACTCCATTTCCCACAATCCAACAGACTCTCACATGACCATCTCCTGCTCCTAGTCAGCCAATCCCTCATGCTCATCATCACCAGCGCTTTGATCCACTTTGGCTTTCTTGAATCACATTAAACTCTACTTAAACAGTTCCATTTAGTTAACTCACTGCAAAGTACTACCAACCTTACTGTAAAATACATCCAAAACCTCTATAAGATGTTACCGAACCCCTCACTTTTTATTATGGAACTCAGATCTTCAGGTGGATGTCTATTAAAACACACTACTGTCCCACACGGTCTTGAGATTTCACTGCATAACGTCTCCATCCAGTCTCACATCAGCTTTCCCTTCCTCTTGTCTGATGAGGTCATTACTTTGGCATTCTGTACCTCAGCACCCCATATGCCTCTTGAACACTGCTTTACTCAAACATCAGAATGCAACAACAGCCATGACACACATCTGCAAGATCTGGTATTCATAATTTTTACATCATCTTTGGTACTGCATAAGTGTCCACCATCCTCAGCCAGTACACAGTAGATTAAATATCAGACTTCTCTTTACTCATGCAGGGCCTGCAGTTTATGGCCTCAACCCCCCGCTGGGTTGCTGTGTGTCTGTGAAACCTATGACCTGGGTCTCCAGTCACCCCCCTTCATGTACTTCTCTCCTAACAAGTTATTTTCTTCTCACTATTCCCTCAATCTTTAAATTGCACTCGTCTGCCACTCATCTATGATCATGCATAGTATTGCCACAAGGTTTACTGCACCACATTGAACCAATCTAACTTCTTCAATAAACTATATAGTATAAAATGAGTGAGTTGACCTGATCAATTAGCTAGAAAAGATTCATCGGATACAACACAAGCATCAAATATTACCAACTGCCAATTAACAATTTCCAAAAAATATTACCAATTAAATTGAATCTTACCGGAGTCCGTGTAAGCAATTATATTTAATCTCCTGAGACCCGAGCTTTGATTTTTTCAATGCATTTTTCCTATTCCTTATGTTTTTAACCTTATTAGTTGGGTGACACGGTGGCTCAGTGGGTAGTACCGTCGCACACTGTCACAGCAAGAAGGTCCCCCCTCCGCGGAGCCCGCATGTTGTCGCGTGGGCCTCCCCCGGGTGCTCCGGTTTCCTCCCACAGTCCAAAGACATGCCAGCGAGGCGAACCAGAGACACCGAACCGTCCATGTCTGTGCCCGATACAACCTGAATCCCGTGCAATGAGCAACCACCGCTCCTGTCATAAATGCAACCAAAGTGCAAAACATAACGTCAAAATCTTAATAAAGAAGCAAACAAACTTTATTAGTGTTCTAGTACTTTTGCTACCACTAGCTGGCAGACAAAAGTGTCCACTAATGGGGACAATCGATCGAAGTTTAGCAGGTCAAGGAATAAGGCATAACAAAACCAAAATTTAATGTCCTCATATGTGAGGTAAGACTGAAGATTACCTTCACCAGGCGTCCCTAAATCTGCATGCATATACGTACCTGAATCTGCATGCATATCCGTAGGTCTGCCAGTCCAGCTGCCCCAGCACAATGTATCACAGGATTTAATACACAAAGCGGCATTTTAAACATAAATTCTTATTCCTGCCATAATACTCCCCCCTTTTTTCAAATTTTACAATCAAATCTTGAAAATAAAATATTAAATAAACCTACTAAATGTGTTTATCCTGTTGGAAAGCACAGAATTTTAAAGTTAGTTCAATCAAAGTCTGGTGTTAGCTGGACCTGTAAACAAAAGTACACTGCAGTGTTTATACAATCATTAACTTGATACGTGAGATGTGTTCCTTTCAGTTATAGAACATAATTTGGCACTAACCGAGTTAGATAAGTATAACCCTCAAGATCACTTAGTATAACTACGGATATTTCTGTAGCAGACAAAGACAAAGAAAATTCTGCACAAATCCAGAAGGGATCAGAGTCCCTGTCCTGTACAGAAATAGTGGTACCTTCAGGCATTATTTCCAATTTAATTCAAGAGGCAAACAAATGATCACACCTCATAAGATTTATAGGGCTATGAAATCTCACTCTTCACAACTACACAATATTTTAGAAATAGTAACATATTAGCTTTTACCTTTTACTTGTATTCAGCATTTGTACACAGTGAAAAACACGACATCACTCTCAAATAAACATAAGCTTTGACAATATATAATCTAATATATCAACACATGTCTTAATCAGAAATGGAAAGAGTACAAAAAATTGTATTCAAGTAAAAGTACTATTACCTTAATGAATCTTTACTCAATTACGAGTAAAGTTACTACTTTGAAAATCCACTCAAGCAAAAAGTAGAAAGTTACTCATTTAAAATGTACTCACCGAGTAAACAGCAGGGGGTCTCCTCTGTGTAATGTAAACAGGAGTGGATACAAACCTCAACAGTAGTTTTTAATTCAAATGTAATAGAAGAAACGTTGTCCTTAACTCAAAAGCAATAAAAGAAACATGTTGATGCAACACTTAAAACAGTTAGGGATGTGTAATGTGTCATTTCAAATGACATAAAACTTTTTCAACTTGTATAATCACTAGCGATGTGTCGCAAAATGATTCGAATCTATGAACCGGCTCTTCTAACCGAAACAAAGGAATCGACTCTTCCGGGAGTCGCCATGTAAACACGCGGCTCTTCAAAAGGAACCGAGACAAAAGACTCGACTCCCTGTCGCAACTCACTGAATTCGCGATTTCTTTTAGCGTTTTTTTATTTTTATTTTGCTCGGTAACAGATGCTATTCAAAATGTAACAATTACTAATACAAAACATACTTAAGCAAAAGCAAAATTACAGTCTGTGAAATGTGCTTTAAAAACTACTGTGTTACAGTAACCAGTGTGATCAGAGCGGTAACACTAAGCACTGGATTCGTGTATGTATGTGTATTGATCGAATTTGTTTAAAATCATATCCCCGCTATTGAAACATTCCCCACTTGCGACATATTGATGTCGAATTATTGCCCAGCATTACCCCACACATTAAAACAAAAAACAATATAACAATCTCTCAACAATACATGCAAAGCTCCTAACACGATTAACAAGCGTTGGGTTAGTCAAAAAATTTTTTAATCTTATTCACTATAACAACTCTGATTAAGGAGATTTTCCTTAACTATTTGTGTGAAAATGTCCTATGTCACACATGGATGAATTCCACTCTTTCCTGGTTTAAGAACCTTAAAGTTCAAGAGCGCTATCTACCTTAAAACACACTTAATAAGGTACCATAAATACTTCATCTTAACTCAGTTATCTTAAGATTATAAAAATAAAGTTGATTATAAAATTAACTGCAGCACTTACCCAATCCAGGCGTACAAAGACAAAGATAGCCGATGGACAAGATACGGCAAGCTGCTCACATGGAGCCAAAAAGGCGGATACACAGAAAAATACGCTCAGCTCTCCCAGAAAACCACGCTCAGCCCTCCCAGAGCCAAAATGGTGGACAGACAGAAAACCACGCTCAGCTCTCCCAGAGCCAAAATGGTGGACAGACAGAAAACCACGCTCAGCTCTCTGGTCCAAAATGGCCGCCGAACAAAAGAAACCACGCTGCGCAACCCAGAGCCAAAATGGCGGACAGACAAAGCCACGCTGCGTTCTCCAAGAAACAAAATGGCGGATAGACAGAAAGCCACGCTGCGTTCTCAAGAAACAAAATGGCGGACAGACGGGAGACCACGTTGCATTCCCAAGACAAAATGGCGCCTGACAACAAAAGAAACCACGTTGCACATCCAGCACACGGTTTCACAGACAAACATACACAGAGACTTACTGACGAACAAAACTCCTGATGTACAGTTTTTCGAACCTGATTTAGAATTTAAAGTAGTCTAATTAACCGAACTCCGTTCCCGAAACAGTCAAGTCCGAATTTAGAATAATCTTAATGATCAAATCTAGTTTCCAGCACCAAAAGATTCTTTCAAGATTAAACGGCTCTCCGTTACCGTAACAGACAAGCCCGTATATAGGACAATCTTATAGATCGAATCCCGTTTCCAGCACCGGCAGATTCTTTCAAGATTTCCCACACGAATTTACGAATTCCGCTCCCATAACCGACAAATTCGTTATAATTTAGAACTATCAAATTAATTAAACCCCGCTCCCATAACAGTCAGGCTAATTAAAATGTAGAACAATTCGAATTAGACGAGTCTCGCTCCCATAGCCGACAGACTCCCCTTTCCCTCCAATAGTGTTCCATACACAATGGCGCCCTTAACATTTATTTTAACCGGTTTGGTTCAAATTCAGATATCAGGAAACACACATTTTTTAGCTCCAACATATATTCACAGTTTTAAACTATCTAATGATACTTTAGTAATTTAATCAGACACTTACGGAATCTGTGATTCACTTTCACACTCAGTACACTAAATAATAAATGCATCTAATATATATACAGAGAACGTCTGTTTACTTTAAGCAGGCGCGCGCCCTGTACTGAGTACAAAAGATTTTTTCAGAATTCCTGGTCTTACCTCAGTCAGCTGAATTAATTCTGATGCAATCCTCAGACCTCTTGAACCATCCTCTGGCTACCATTTGTTAGGATAAATCTTTTGTTCAAAAGGTCCTGAAGAAAGCAGTCGAAGGAAGTCCAGAAAGTACTCTTTAAAACACTTTATTAAGTGTAAAAATAATCTGTGAATATATATCAGAGCTAAGCCGGCCGGCGCTCCTTTTCTCCTGCAGTCTAGACACACCACGTAAGAAAGAGGCCGATCTGAGCCCGCCATCCCTTTTTTAAAACTAGTCTAGGCTCCTCCTACGCCGCTGCTGTTGGAGCCAATGAAATGTGCTAAAAAGCCCCGGGCTCCGCCTCCCCCCTTCGGTATGAGTCAGGGGGGGGGGATCCGGGTCACGGCGTCATTTTGAACAATAGACCATGTGGTCTGGATGTAATTTATGTTTAATAATGATATGTTAAAAACCTAACAATATCCAGAAGCTAATATACAAAAAAACGTTTATTTTAATAAACTTACCTTGTTGAAAAAAGTATGACCACAATTTCTAAACAAACACAGTATCCGCTGCTGCAGTCTCTACACAAACTTTTCTGCACTGAAATCGCAAGGACACATTTTATGGATATTACGGTAATGCACTGAAAACTCGTCCTACAGTCATGCAAGCACATACAACAGTGTGAGTTTACACTAATCAACCATAACATTAAAACCACCTCCTTGTTTCTACACTCACTGTCCATTTTATCAGCTCCACTTACCATATAGAAGCACTTTGTAGTTCTACAATTACTGACTCTAGACTGCTCACTCTGTTCTTCAATGGTCAGGACCCCCACAGGACCACCACAGAGCAGGTATTATTTAGTAAGTGGATGATTCTCAGCACTGAGAATCAGGGCAGTGGTTCATTATTCCTGGTTCAATCGATTAAGACTCCCATGAAGTCACCCAAATGTCAAAGCATCCCCACACAATCACACTTGATAGATGGCGGCGCCCATGTCGGCAGCGGCTGCATCGGCTCACGATAAAAACACCGGTAAAAACACCGTTAGGGAATCTGGCATTGTCCGAAATCGCGCAGAAAGACTGATCTATGATCGTAACAGCTTGTTGTTACTGCATAAAACGATACAAACGAGTCCTGTTGATTCAAATACTTTGGATACGTTAAAAGAGCTCGGCTTGCTACGCTCACCTGGAGAGGCCTGTACAACACCGACAACTCCTACCAACGCTGCCCGTTTTCGGAGGAGACGCAGACGGTGTACGCGGAGGCGCAAGCGGGGTACCCGCGGAGGAGCTAGCGCTAGGCTAAGAGCTAACCCATGGAGAACACCGATGCCGTCTATATTGCTGGCCAACGTCCGCTCCTTGGAGAATAAACTGGACTACCTCAGACTGGATTTAACAAGAAAACGGGAGGTGAGGGACTGTTGTGCTTTAATCTTTACCGAGACCTGGCTTAACGACGCGGTTACGGATGACGCGATTAGCATGGAGGGGCTAACCATCTTCCGAGCAGACAGATCTGGAGCTCTGAGTGGTAAAACCCGTGGCGGTGGAGTGTGCATTTATATAAATAAAAGATGGTGCAGAAACGCTGACAGGATCTATTCTTATTGCTCTCCGGACATTGAACTTTTGTCAGTTAAATGCCGTCCCTTTTATCTCCCAAGGGAATTTTCCACCATAGTCATCAGCGCTGTTTACATACCCCCCGACGCAGACGTAAAGGCAGCCCTAAACACCCTCTATGTTTTAATGAATGACTGGCAAACCACCTATCCTGAGGCAGTATTTATTGTTGCTGGAGATTTTAACCAAGCAAACATGCGGAAAGTTCTCCCTCACTTTTACCAACATGTGGACTTTGGGACAAGAGGTGACAATCTATTGGACCATGTGTACACTAACATCAAGGGAGCATTCAAAGCATCCCCCCGCCCCCACCTTGGCTCTTCTGATCATAACTGTGATGTTAACACCCGCATACAGACCCATGCTCACCAGAACTAAACCTTCCACAAGACAGGTGAGGATCTGGCCTGAGGGAGCCACAACAGCTTTGCAGGACTGCTTTGACTGCACTGACTGGTCTGTTTTTAAAGATGCTGCCACCAAGGACCAAATCACAGATGTCAGTGAGTATGCTGAAGTAGTCTCAGATTACATACAAAAATGCATGGACGACGTCAGTGTCACAAAAAACATCACTGTCCGGGCAAACGAAAAACCATGGATGACTACTGAGGTTCGGGCTTTGCTGAAAGAAAGAAACTCAGCTTTTAAATCTGGCAACACTACTGCCCTCAGGTCTACCAGGGCCAATCTGAACAAGGCTATCAGAACGGCAAAAAGAGCCCATGGGCAAAGAATTCAAGGACACTTTCAGGACCACAGAGACACAAAGAGCTTGTGGCGGGGAATCCAGTCTGTCACAGACTACAAGTCTACTCCTCAAACCTGGGATGACAGCACTGACTTTCTAAACAACCTCAATAACTTTTTCAGTAGGTTCGAAGCTCTTAACAATACACCTGCAGTAAAAGTCACACCGCATCCTGACGACCCAGTGTTAATTCTGGACCCATCGGACGTCCGTCGAACACTAAGGAATATAAATCCTCAAAAAGCTGCAGGTCCTGACAAGATACCTGGTGGTATGCTCAAGAGATGTGCGGATCAACTGACTCTTGTCCTAACAGACATATTTAACATCTCCCTGAGTCAAGCTGTTGTTCCATCATGTTTCAAAACCTCAGCTATTATCCCAGTTCCAAAAAAATCCACAGTAACTAGTCTAAATGACTTTCGACCAGTAGCACTCACCCCCATAATAATGAAGTGTTTTGAAAGACTAGTCAAGAACCATATAACATCTGTCCTACCTCCATCACTTGATCCTTTTCAGTTTGCCTACCGCCCTTGCCGGTCTACTGATGACGCAATTTCAACTGCTCTTCATCTAAGCCTGGAGCACCTGGAGAAAAGGAACTCACATGTACGGATGCTGTTTGTCGACTTCAGTTCGGCTTTTAACACAATAATCCCCCAGCATCTGGCCAGCAAACTGGTCACACTGGGACTAAACACCACACTGTGCAATTGGATTCTGGATTTTCTCACAGACAGACATCAGTTTGTGCATGTAGGCAACAACACATCAACCACGGTCTCACTGTCTACTGGATCTCCACAAGGATGTGTGCTGAGCCCTCTACTGTTTACTCTGATGACCCATGACTGTCGTGCTAAGTCCAACACAAATCACATAATAAAGTATGCAGATGACACAACAGTTGTGGGACTCATTCTGGACAACAACGAGACTGCATACAGAAAGGAGGTGAGACTCTTTGTGGAATGGTGCAGCAATAACAACCTGGTCCTGAATGTTGATAAAACCAAAGAGATGGTGATTGACTTCAGGAAAAAACAGCCCATTCACACCCCGACCTACATCAATGGCACGCCGGTTGAAATTGTCCAGAACACGAAGTTCTTAGGGGTTCACGTTACGGACAACCTGACCTGGTCCTTGCACACCTCCTCTCTGGTCAAAAAGGCTCACCAGCGATTGCATTTCTTACGCCGATTGAGGAGGGCCCATCTCAGTCCACCCATCCTCACTACTTTCTACAGAGGCACAATAGAGAGTGTTTTAACCAGCAGCATCTCTCTCTGGTATGAGAGTTGTAACATCTCAGAAAAAAAGGCCCTCAGGAGAGTGGTTAGGACAGCAGAAAAGACCATAGGGGCCAGACTTCCACCTATTGAGGATCTGGCTCAAAAGCACCTCTTGTCAAAAGCCAGGAGCATCATTAGTGACTCCACTCACCCCTGTCACAGACTGTTCACCCTTCTGCCCTCGGGTAAAAGGTACAGTAGTCTACGCTGCAACACGGACCGGTTCAGAAGAAGTTTCTACCCAACTGCCATCAGACTTCTGAACAGAACAAATTAACCCAAATCTGATAAATATTTTCATCTATGGGTATAACATGTGCAATATCCTTAAATCTTAACAAGCAGTAACAAAATGTGCAATAACAAAATGTGCAATAATTATCATTATGTATAACCACTGTGAATTTTTATGCATGTGCAATACTTTAACTACAATGTGCAATTTTCATAATGTCAGTATTATTATTAGTAGTATTATTTAACTTTACTATTCTATTACTATTCTATATATATTTCTTATTTTTTAAACCTGTGGTGTTTTTAACGTGAACCAATGCACGTAATCTCGTTTTTTCTGTACACTTCGGTGTACAGTAAAATGACAATAAAGTAAATCTTGAATCTTGAATCTCTTGAACAATCACACTTCCACCACCTGGTGGTATGATGGATGTTCTTATTGTTTCTTATTATGGAATACATTAATTCATTCACTGCCTGTTTTATCCTGGTAATGATCACTGTGAGTCTTTTTTTTATAAAAAAAAAACTTCAAAAAGTAAATAAAAAAGATAACAATAATATCATTTCAGTTATATAAATAGCAGCGATCAAACTAAGAAATAAAACTCTGGTGCATTTTAATATTGTAGCATTATAAGTTCATGCGTTTCTGTCAAAACAAAACAAAAAAGTTATGTAAATAAAACTGTTTAAGAGTAAACAGGGCGTTAATGACATTGTAACACTGACAGACTGGCCTAAAGATTAATGCTGCAACGAATTTCACCATAATTTTATCATTTCAGATTCCGAGTTGCTGCCAAATGATCATAATGTTTCTGCACTGGAGAATGCGGGCATCGATCCCACTACCTCTCGCATGCTAAGCGAGCGCTCTACAATTTGAGTTAATTCCCCTTACGAAGACCCCACCTTTACTAATGTACTAACAGAGCGTTGATGCTGCATTATAAAGTCAGGGTGCAAGTGTTTAAGCTCAGACTCAGCTTTATAGTCATTCTATTACATAATACAATATTAACTGTATTTATATTATTCAATCTTGTGGACGATTGAATAGCCTACAACAAGCACAAACCGGGTTTGAGTTCGTAACAAATAATCCAGTCAGTTAAAAAGCCAACAAGAAGGCTGTACCTAATACACTCATATACCAGAGAAAACACACCCTAACATGCTAGTGCCGTTACAGTGCTAAGAATGGTCCACCCAAAAAACATTATTTGGTCAGTTGGAGATCTCATATGGGGCTCCCTTTCTATTGATATATGGTTTACAGCCTAGTGACAAAGTGTACAGTGCAGCAAATGGGTTACAGATTAAGGAGTTTGTACAAATCTTAGTCCGTGTGGGGTGAGAGTGGTATTAATCATATCCTGGCTAGACAGGATGGCCGAGCGGTCTAAGGCGCTGCGTTCAGGTCGCAGTCTCCCCTGGAGCCGTAGGTTTGAATCCCACTTCTGACAGCACATACTTGATATAAATTTATGTCATTAACCCACTACCATACATAATAATGTGAAAAGATATAACAGTTCGTACAAATCTTAGTCCTAGTTAGTCTTAGTTTTCTATTACAAAAACTATCCTTTACTCTTTGTAAATTTTAATGGATTAACAGAGCGTTGATGCTGCATTAAGTAGGAGTGCAACGTGTTTAATCTCACATACTCTTTTCTATATTATGTGGTGCTTTTATATCATCACAGACTCAGTTTATTTAAAATGTTCATCCCAGCTTTTAGGACGAACTGAAAAAAATAATAACTGTCTTTGTACCACTGACAGACTGACTTAAGGGTTGATGCTGCATTTAAAGGGGATGTCGTGAGTTTCAGCTGTTTATCTTTTACAAAGCAGTTCACCAGATGAAAAACCAACAAAATGTCACGTACCGCTGCTTTAACCAAAAACATTTCAAAATTGAAAAATTACAAGTTATTGCGTTTGTCAATTTAAAAATCAAAAATTATTTTTAAAAAATCTTTTAAAAAATTAAAAAATGATTTGAGTGAAAATAGAGCATAAATGTTATTGTTACATTGTAAATTTTGATGCTGCGTTTCAGTGAGCATTGACGCAACAAGTTTCATATTACGTGATGCCTTAAATGATCATAATGTTTCTGCACAGGAGAATGTGGGCATCGATACCGCTACCTCTCACATTCTAAGCGAGCGCTCAGCCATTTGAGCTCATTCCCCCTACTATGAACCTCCTTTACCCTTTGCAAATTGTAATGTACTGACAGAGCAGAGTGTTAATGCTGCATAACTGTCTTTGTACCACTGACAGACGGACTTAAGGGTTGATGCCAAAATAGTGCAGTTCAAAAAGTCTCAGTCAGCCGACAGTGCCAACATGCAGCCATATTCGGGGATGAGATCTTTTATGAAGTGCATTCTCTTTGATTTTGTTGGACTTGTAGGAGATAGTTCTGTTCTTGTTGCAGTGCTGCTGGAGGGTTTTCTTTTTAATGGTGGTGGTGGGGTGTTTGTGATTATATGTAACTGTAATACCTTATGTGCATTTGCATCTTTGTTCCCATTTTGAAGGTATAAAGCATGAGCTGTCAGAAGAGGAATTCGAACCCACGGCTCCAGGGGAGACTGCGAGCTGAACGACTGCTTGGCCATCCTGACTTGCTTGCACATTACCAATGCCAATTTTGCTCAACACCCCCACATGTCCTGAGATTTGAACTGCAAGCTGCTTGAGCTACAGCAACAAGGCGCCGAGGAACTAATACACAGAGTTTTGCTCGAGTCCAATCATAAAGGCCAATTCCCATAGCAGAAGTCGAAAACCTGGGTAAAAATCAGGAATCCTGACCGCTAGACCATATGGGAAACTGCAAGGCTCAGCACCGGCTGACGCCAGAATCAGCCACTTCATTCTGCTCTGCCAAGTCTTTGTCACCTTGACAAGACCTGCATTGTTGGATCTGGGGTACAGAGAACCATACACAAGGAGTTAGAGAGACAAAAAAAGAGTGAGAATAGGAACCTTCGAAGCACGGCATACAAAAAGACAGTGCCGTGACCCAGATTCGAACCGGGGTTGCTGCAGCCACAACGCAGAGGACTAACCACTATACGATCACGGCTTCCCAGCAGTCTGCCACTGGTGGCTCATGTCGGCTGCTCCCTGATAGACTGCAGTCATAGTTCCAACAGCATCAGCCACTTCTTTCCGCTCTGACAAGTATTTTTCACTTAAGACCTCCATTGTTGGATGCATTGTTTGTGCTCCATACACAAAGAGTTAGAGAGACAAAAAAAAGGCATAAGGTAACCGAGCCAGCCAGGAGTCGAACCTTTAGGTCTTTAACCCTCTAACATACATAATAATGTGAAAAGATTTAGCAGTTCGTACAAATCTTTGGCCATGTGGGGGTGTTGAGGAGAATTGGCTTTGCTAAAGGACATTCAAGTCAGGGTGGCCGAGCGGTCTGTGGCGCTGCGTTCAGGTCGCAGTCTCCCCTGGAGGCGTGGGTTCGAATCCCACTTCTGACAGCTCATGCTTTATACAAATTTACATCTTTAGAGGACACAGCCATCAGGGAATACAGTTTTCATCAAAGGGTGTACATGGTCTGCAACAATGCTGAGGTAGGTGGTACGTGTCAAAGTAACATCCACATGGATGCCAGGACCCAGGCTTTTGATCACTGAAAATGTGAGAAATTTAATCATGTATTTATACTGATCCAGGGCTGGACGATATGGCTAAAATTTATATCACAATATAACTCCTAATTTCGGTCGATACGATATAATTCCGATATCGATATGAATAATACAAATGTCAGAAAAACTGCTAAAAACACCAAAATTGGATGGCTGTACCTGCAAACCTCTTTTCTGGTTTCTGGCAAGAAATACAAGCTGAATACACCACTGAATTAGTCCTTCATCTCTTATCAGCTATTTCGTCTCTGCTTCTTTTTCAACTGTAGACAGTGGCAAAGCCAGACAGTTTTCATAGGGGTGGCCAAACTGAGACCATTAATCACACAGGGGCGGCACAGAAACTGTCTGATACCTTATTTTTTGTATGTGGCTAGTGGCTGTTGATCTAGTAGCGTTTTGGTCACTCACTCGTTTACCTATGGCAGTGAGTACCATGTAGAATTACATCAAGCCTAGCATAATACGCTTTTTTTATTTTTTTCTCATTTTCCCTGACAAGTGAAAAACTAAAATACAGCCTATAACCTTAACAGAATTTCAAAGATATTCCTGTGCAATACTTGATCATTTGACTGCAAACTTGTGTGTACTGATGAGACTCATTTGAACCCCAGAACATGCTAGTGTGAATGCATGGAAAACAAACTTTAATTTTCTTTCAGGAATATGATACATTCTGACCAACACTATTAAGCCAAATCAGCATTGAAAATTGACTTTACTTTTAATAGCCTTGTACAATGTTGGGGCTTCTTAAAACTGAACATTATATTTTCAATAGAAGTGTTATTTAAATGCTATTAAATTGTCTTTGAAAAAAAAAAACCCCGCCCAATTAGGAGGAAAACCGCCCAATCTGGCAACAGCGGAACGCTAATATTCCGTTGGTGCCTTTACTCGTAGCGCGCCACAACTAATAAGAAGTAGTAGTAATAACTGGTATTGGTACTCAGTAGTATTAGTACTCAGTAGTACTACTTCTTCTGTAATTGTCTTGGTGGGTGACATTCATGTTAAATGTGTTACTGCACTGTTTTGGTGAAGAACTACTTGCTTGAGGTGCGCTGTTGAATTGCGTCCCTGTGGGAACACCTGCGTGCAGAAATGCTTCCGCAAAAAAAGTAACACTTGTGTTGATGCTGCATTATGTAAGGTCCAGAATAGTGCAGGATATACCAACTGTTTAATGTAGTGCAATTACTACAGTTTGTTTGAAACGGCTGAGCGTACAACTAGTTGGTGTGGAGAACATGTTACACATACAGTGTGCTATTATTTCAAGCTGATCAAGTACATGCTATTTCACTTAGAAATATCTCACAAAGTACAAATTCTTCATCATTCTAAATAAACCATGTAGTACGGGACATTACTGCTCTACCGACTGAGCTATTCGGGCTCTGCAACCTGCTTTAATCCCACAAGGATGTGACATAAATTACAAACTTTAACATACGTTGTCATGTAAAACTTTCAAGAATTTTAACAATTAATATAAAAAGGTTTTATTGCCAAAAGTATTTACTCGTCTGCCTTCACACGCATATGAGTTCACCCTAACACGCTAGTGCCGTTACAGTGCTAAGAATGGTCCACCCAAAAAACATCATTTGGTCAGTTGGAGATCTCATATGGGGCTCCCTTTCTATTGATATATGATTTACAGCCTAGTGACAAAGTGTACAGTGCAGCAAATGGGTTACAGTCAGTAAATTTACCATACATAATAATGTGAAAAGATTCAGGAGTTTGTACAAATCTCAGTCTGTGTGGGGCGAGGGTGATGTGTGTGGTGCTCCAGCTAGTCAGGATGGCCGAGCGGTCTAAGGCGCTGCGTTCAGGTCGCAGTCTCCCCTGGAGGCGTGGGTTCGAATCCCACTTCTGACAGCTCATACTTTATACAAATTTACATCTTTACCTTTCTACCATACATAATAATGTGAAAAGAAATAACAGTTAGTACAAATCTTAGTACTAGTTAGTCTTAGTTTTTTATTATTTCAAATGCCATTATTAATTTGTAATCACTGATTTGTGAGATATCAGCAGTAGTAGGTCATGTTTAACTGGTTTAATTTTGTTTAAGCGCTGATTATCGGCTGTTTTTCTGTTTTCCATGCATTTTGGCGGGCTTTTAAATGCGCAATCTGGCAACCCTGACTGAAGCGTTCATTCATATTTTGGAGCGATGTATGTTTGTATGCTAGAATATAAATAACATCTTTTACAAACTGCTGTCTATTTACATTGACATTTTCTCTTCTGTCTAAACATTTTTGGAATTGGGTTTGCTGAATATCAATACAGGCAAATGAAGCGCATTTAAAAAAGCTTTAAAGCATTCTTGAAAAATGATCAGGCCAACCTTTTTAAAAAGTAGATCCCGATGACCTGTTGACTGAAATAGTAGATCCCAAGCCACAGAAGTGTGGGCACCAGTTTTACATTGGCTACGTTTTAACAAGACGTACCAAGAATGGCCTGTAGATGGCGCACTGTAGTCGTTTTTTAAAAGCAAGCTATGGCCAATTATGCCACCGAACTTAAATATGTACAATACTTTATAATGTATCAATTGTAACAGTATCAAATAATAAAACATTATAAAAAATTATAAGTTTATGCGTTTCTGTCAAAACAAAACAAAAAAGGTATGTAAACAAAACTGTTTGAGCGTAAATAGGGCGTTACTGACATTGTAACACGGACAGACTAGCCTTATGGTTAATGCTGCAACGAATTTGACCGTAATTTCATCTTTTCAGATTGCAAAATGATCATAATGTTTCTATACTGGAGAATGTGGGCATCGATCCCACTACCTCTCGCATGCTAAGCAAGCGCTCTACCATTTGAGCCACTAGGTTTACAGCCTAGTGACAAAGTGTACAGTGCAGCAGATGGGTTACAGTCAGTACATTTACAATACATAATAATGTGAAAAGATTAAGCAGTTTATGTGTTCAAATCCCACTTCTGACAGCTCATGATTTAAACAAATCTACTTACAGCCATTAGGGAATACAGTTTTCATCAAAGGGTGAACATGGTCTGCAACAATGCTGAGGTAGGTGGTACGTGTCAAAGTAACATCCACATGGATGCCAGGACCCAGGCTTCTGATCACTGAAAATCTGAGAAACTGAATCATGTATTCATCCTGATCTTGTTCTGTTTATTGTTGCAGCTCTGCTGGAGGGTTATTTTTTTGGTGTTTGTGGTGGTGGTGGTGGTGGGGTCTTTGTTCCCATTTTGGTTTATTTAGTATATGATGTACTTTACATCCATTTAAATATGTACTTAAATACTTAAATATCCATTTAAGTATGTTTATTCAGCGTCCATTTACATTGTTACAGCAGTATTTTACGACAAAAATGGAAATGTTCACATTATTTAAATGGATGTAAAGTACATCATATACTAAATAAACCAAAATGGGAACAAAGACCCCCCCACCACCACCACAAACACCAAGAAAATAACCCTCCAGCAGAGCTGCAACAAGAACAGGACAATCTCCTACAGGTCCAACAAAATCAAAGAAAAAATGCACTTCATAAAAGACCTCACATTGTTCGTCCTAAAGGCTAAGATCAACGTTTTAAATAAACTGAGTCTGTGATGGTTTAAAAACATAGCGTAATACAGAAAACAGTACGTGAGCTTAAACACGTTGCACCCTCACTTTATAATGCAGCATCAACGCTCTGTTAGTACATTACAATTTACAAATTCTAAAGGAAGGTTCTGTGTAAGGGGAATTAGCTCAAATGGTAGAGCGCTCGCTTAGCATGCGAGAGGTAGAGGGATCGATGCCCACATTCTCCAATGCTGAAACATTATGATCACTTAAGGCAACACATAATATAAAAGTCGTTGCTCACTGAAACGCTGCATCAAACATTAGGTCAGTCTGTAAGTTCTACAGTGACAGTTATGCTCTATTTTTACTCAAATCGTTTGGTTTAAAGACCTTTTTTGACATGTTTAAATTGACAAATATAGCGTCCCCTAGCACCCCTGGCTGTATTTGGAAAGCACTCCCTGACTTCTTTTAATTGTTTAAGAAATCTCTTTCTTTGTGGTAATGTAAGGATTTAAAAGGGCCACTACTTATCAGTACTTACGATTATTTTATATTTAAGCTATACTCTTATTTAAACCGAAAAAACTACTTCAATTTCCCTATATATATGTGGTACTAACCTTGCACAAAAAAACCTGCGACTAACACCATTTACAGTAGCTGTATTAACATTATCCCTGACTCACATACCAAACTTGTATACGTTAATAATACTTAAACAAATTAACTATTTACTCATTTACACAATCATTAATATGCATTTCAAACCCCAATATATTTTACAAAAATGTTATAATACAGATTCACTCAAATTACCATCAGTAATATTCAAAATATTATCAATCTCTCCTAAGTTAGGTAAATAACTAACTAAAAAAAAGGGTACCCAAAATTTCCGTTGCAGGCCTGATCCAACCTAATAGTCCCAATCAGCACAGATCATGAAGTATATTTGGTCGGTTGTGGTGGAGCTGTCCACGTTCTTTGTTTACATGGATGAAACAGAAAAAATCCACCAGTCTTTTTCCTTTTGATCTTGGATGAAACAATCAGAGTTTATCCGATGCTTTTAATCCACTGTAATCATCACAGCTGCTGAGGAAGCGTACTGCCTTCAATGTCCATGCGCGAAACTCAAGAGACGAAGTTCACGGCTGATGCAGCATAAACAATGTCACTAATCGACTGTAAGATGTTAATATAAGACTCACTGTCCGTTTGTCTTTACGCATCAAGAGAGATAAATCCTAAACAGGTGTTTTACCCGCTTACATGACACTTGTTTCACATCACGCTATTTTCTCCACTTTTTTCTTCTTTTTCCACCCACTTTCTCCCGCTCTTTTCCCGACCTGTGACAGTTCATGCTGATTGGCTTAAAAATAAATCAAGGGAGGGCTATACATACACTTTACTTTAAACAGCATAAAACAACCAGAACATTATTTACAGAACAAATAAGAACAACTTATTTACTAGTTATAAATTAACATAAACAAAATATTAGTAATCTCCAAATTTTAATTGGGCTACACAAACACACAATAACTTATAATTCTCCAATTTTGAAATGTCTCGGAGTTTTATCTGAAACGACTTTTTGTTAAAGTAGCGGTACGTGACTTTTTAATGGTTTTTCTTCTGGTGAAACTGCTTCATAGAAGATGAACAGCTGAAACTCACGACATCCCCTTTAAAATGCAGCATCAACCCTTAAGTCAGTCTATCAGTGGTACAAAGACAGTTTTGATTGGGTTTAGTTCGTCCTAAAGTCTGCGATAAAAGTCTGTGATGGTTTAAAAGCAAGGTATAATACAGAAAAGAGTATGTGAGCTTAAACACGTTGCACCCTCACTTTATAATGCAGCATCAACGCTCTGATAGTACATTACAATTTACAAAAGGCTAAAGGGGATTAATCGTAAGGGGAATTAGCTCAAACGGTATCGCGCTCGCTTAGCATGCGAGAAGTAGCTGGATCGATGATCGCATTCTCCAATGCAGAAGCAGTGCAAACTTTTAAGCACATTTCCCTGTGAGATTAGTAGTAAATAACATTTAGACTTTCTAAACAAACCATGTACTACGGGACAATGCCGCTTACACAACACAGTCAGAAACAACTCGCCCGAACAAGGACTTGAACCCTGGACCCTCAGATTAAAAGTCTGATGATCTACCGACTGAGCTATCCGGGATGTGAAAACCTGGGCTGTCTCTCTTGAGGGTGATTATATAAAGTTTTAGGTGAAGGCTGTTGCTGTTTACACACAAAGAAAAACACCTCTTGAGGAGAATTTTGCAGGTGGATTACAAACAGATTCCTTTCTTTCACCTTTTTCCTTTTTTTTCTGTATCAACTGCACGACTGTTTTCCAGTCATTAAAATGTTTTGTGCATTTATATGTGGCAAGAGAAAAAAAAATTCATAAAAATCAAATTGAGTTAGCAAAGAACCTTGAATTATACTAAAGGGTTCTTCAAGTAGAAACAGTTCTACCAAGAACACAAAAAGAACCCTTTCAAAAAAACATTATTTGGTCAGTTGGAGATCTCATATGGGGCTCCCTTTCGATTGATATATGATTTACAGCCTAGTGACAAAGTGTACAGTGCAGCAAATGGGTTACATTCAGTACATTTACCATACATAATAATGTGAAAAGATTAAGCAGTTCGTACAAATATTAGTCCGTGTGGGGCGAGGGTGGTGGTGATGGTACCCAAGCTAGTCAGGATGCGGTCTAAAATGCTGAGTTCAGGTCACAGTGTCCCATGGAGGTCTGGGTTTGAATCCCACTTCTGACTGCTAGTGCTTCATACAAACTTATGTCTTTAACCCTCTAACATACAGTGCCTTGCAAAAGTATTCAGCCCCCTTGAACTTTTCAACCTTTTGCCACATTTCAGGCTTCAAACATAACGATATGAAATTGTAATTTTTTGTGAAGAATTAACAACAAGTGGGACACAATCGTGAAGTGGAACAAAATTTATTGGATATTTTAAACTTTTTTTTAGAAATAAAAAACTGAAAAGTGGGGCGTGCAATATTATTCAGCCCCCTTGCGTTAATACTTTGTAGCGCCACCTTTTGCTGCGATTACAGCTGCAAGTCGCTTGGGGTATGTCTCTATCAGTTTTGCACATCGAGAGACAGAAATTTTTGCCCATTCTTCCTTGCAAAACAGCTCGAGCTCAGTGAGGTTGGATGGAGAGCGTTTGTGAACAGCAGTTTTCAGCTCTTTCCACAGATTCTCGATGGGATTCAGGTCTGGACTTTGACTTGGCCATTCTAACACCTGGATACGTTTATTTGTGAACCATTCCATTGTAGATTTTGCTTTATGTTTTGGATCATTGTCTTGTTGGAAGATAAATCTCCGTCCCAGTCTCAGGTCTTTTGCAGACTGCAACAGGTTTTCTTCCAGAATGGTCCTGTATTTGGCTCCATCCATCTTCCCATCAATTTTAACCATCTTCCCTGTCCCTGCTGAAGAAAAGCAGGCCCAAACCATGATGCTGCCACCACCATGTTTGACAGTGGGGATGGTGTGTTCAGGGTGATGAGCTGTGTTGCTTTTACGCCAAACATAACGTTTTGCATTGTGGCCAAAAAGTTAGATTTTGGTTTCATCTGACCAGAGCACCTTCTTCCACATGTTTGGTGTGTCTCCCAGGTGACTTTTTATAGATATCTTTGAGAAATGGCTTTCTTCTTGCCACTCTTCCATAAAGGCCAGATTTGTGCAGTGTACGACTGATTGTGTCCTATGGACAGATTCTCCCACCTCAGCTGTAGATCTCTGCAGTTCATTCAGAGTGATCATGGGCCTCTTGGCTGCATCTCTGATCAGTCTTCTCCTTGTTTGAGCTGAAAGTTTAGAGGGACGGCCGGGTCTTGGTAGATTTGCAGTGGTCTGATACTCCTTCCATTTCAATATGATCGCTTGCACAGTGCTCCTTGAGATGTTTAAAGCTTGGGAAATCTTTTTGTATCCAAATCCGGCTTTAAACTTCTCCACAACAGTATCTCGGACCTGCCTGGTGTGTTCCTTGGTCTTCATGATGCTCTCTGCGCTTTAAACAGAACTCTGAGACTGTCACAGAGCAGGTGCATTTATACGGAGACTTGATTACACACAGGTGGATTCTATTTATCACCATCAGTCATTTAGGTCAACATTGGATCATTCAGAGATCCTCACTGAACTTCTGGAGTGAGTTTGCTGCACTGAAAGTAAAGGGGCTGAATAATATTGCACACCCCACTTTTTAGTTTTTTATTTCTAAAAAAAGTTTAAAATATCCAATAAATTTCGTTCCACTTCACGATTGTGTCCCACTTGTTGTTGATTCTTCACAAAAAATTACAATTTCATATCGTTATGTTTGAAGCCTGAAATGTGGCAAAAGGTTGAAAAGTTCAAGGGGGCTGAATACTTTTGCAAGGCACTGTATGCTGCCATTAGGCCAAATGCTACAGGCTAACAACATTGATTACCATAGTTATGCAGATGACACACAGATATATCTGGCTCTCTCATCAGATGATTACAGCCCAATAGATTCACTGTGTCAGTGTCTGGAGGACATCAATAACTGGATGAGCCAGAATTTTTTACAATTAAATAAGGACAAAACAGAGATTGTGGTGTTTGGCAGCAAAGAAAAGAGGTCTAGTGTCAGTGAGCACCTCAGTTCCCGGGCTCTAAAAACCAAAGACCAAGTCCGAAATCTTGGCGTGCTAATAGACTCAGATCTTACATTCACCAGCCATATTAAAACCATCACCAAAACAGCCTTCTACCATCTTAGAAATATAGCCAAAATCAAGGGTCTAGTGTGCCAACAAGACCTAGAGAAGCTGATCCATGCTTTTATCTCCAGTAGGGTGGACTATTGTAATGGTCTCTTAACTGGACTTCCCAAAAAGACAATTAAACAGTTACAGCTCATTCAGAACGCTGCTGCTAGAGTTTTAACTAAGACGAAGAGAACTGAGCACATCACTCCAGTTCTAAAATCTCTACACTGGCTTCCGGTTAGTTACAGAATAGAATTTAAAGTGCTGCTACTGGTCTATAAATCACTGAATGGGTTCGGCCCAGAATACATCTCAGATATGTTTAGAGAATATAAACCTAGTAGATCTCTTAGATCCATGGACTCAGGTCAGCTAGTTGAGCTCAGAGTCCAAACTAAACATGGTGAAGCAGCATTTAGCTGTTGGGCTGCATATAACTGGAACAGACTGCCAGGAGATATTAGATGTTCCGCAAATGTAGAAATGTTTAAATCCAGGTTAAAAACTTTTCTTTTTTCTTGTGCCTATGATTGAGCTCGAAATTTTTGCTATTACCCTATTTCTTTTAGTTTTTCATGCTCTTAATAATTCTTTTTATAGAGTAGTGTACATTCTAAATTGTAGTGTATATTTTACTATATTTTCTTTTAGTTTTCATGTTTTAATTGCTTATCTCTCTTGTTTTAATTTCGTATTTCCCAAATTGTAGGGTATATTTTACAATATTTTCTTTTAATTTTTCATGTTCTTAATTTTTATCTCTCTTGTTTGAATTTCATGTTGTCTTAATTGTAACTAAATGTTTGCAAGAAGTCTTTCTGAGGTTCTAGATCTCAGGAATGTTTTAATGCTTTTAATTTTTCCTTATGTAAAGCACTTTGAATTGCCACTGTGTATGAAAGGTGCTATACAAATAAACTTGCCTTGCCTTGCCTTGCCTTGCCTTACGCCCAGTTTAAATCTATATTTATGTGCAGCCTAATAATGCACTGAGTTTTACATATTAATACCCACGTATTTTATGTTGCCTTAAAGACTCACTTAGATCCTGACCAAATTTTTGATGCTGTGTTTCATTAAGCAATGCCGCAACAAGTTTCATATTACATGTTACCCTTAAATAATCATAATGTTTCTGGAGAATGCGGGCATCGATCCCGCTACCTCTCACGTGCTAAGCAAGCATTCTACCATTTGAGCTAATTCCCCTTTCAAAGAACACACCAAACTGTATAATGTACTAACAGAGCGTTGATGTTGCATTATAAAGTGAGGGTGCAACGTGTTTAAACTCACGTACTCTTGTTTATATTATGCGTTGCTTTTAAACGATCTAAGACTCACTTTATTTAAATGTTGATCTTAGCATTTAGGATGAACAATGTGAGGTCTTTTATGAAGTGCATTTTCTCTTTGATTTTGTTGGACTTGTGGTGGTGGTGGTTAGGGGAAGGGGGTT
The DNA here is from genome assembly GCF_030014385.1 of Trichomycterus rosablanca. Classification (NCBI taxonomy): domain Eukaryota; kingdom Metazoa; phylum Chordata; class Actinopteri; order Siluriformes; family Trichomycteridae; genus Trichomycterus; species Trichomycterus rosablanca. Next base: position 62,178 of record NW_026946996.1, on the reverse strand, counting down.
GTGATTATATGTAACTTTACTACCTCATGTGCATTTGTGTCTTTGTTCCCATTTTGAAGGTTGTGATATTACTTTAAGCTTAACTTTTCTTTTTCATGTAATTACTGATATTTTACTGGATCTCTGCTGATATCTTGTGGGCCATATTGACTAATCAGTGAAAATTAATGTTTCCTTGTATAATAAAACCATTATGCTTATTTAGCTTTAATTAGCTTTAATTATTAAAGAGTTAATAAAATAGTGATGGTGAAACTAAAAACCTGTTATTACCATCACTAAGTGTCTTTACCCTCACAAGAAGTTATGTGTTGGTAATGACATGTTGAGGTAATGACAGTTTTTACTTAGGAAAAAAGTAAACAGCTAGTATACAATGTACTTTACATACATTTAAATAATGTGAACATTTCAATTGTAAAATACTGCTGTAACAATGTAAATAGACGCTGAATAAACATACTTTATGATCAGAATGAATACGTTTAAATTTCTCACATTTTTAGAAATCAGAAACCAGGGTCCTGGCATCCATGCGGATGTTACTTTGACACATACCACCTACCTCAGCATTGTTGCAGACCATGTACACCAAGTTCATGCAAACTGTATTCCCTGATGGCTGTGTCCTCTAAAGAAGTAAACTTGCATAAAGCATGAGATGTCAGAAGTGGGATTTGAACCCACGCCTCCAGGGGAGACTGCAACCTAAACGCAGCGCCTTAGACCGCTCAGCCATCCTGACATGCTCGCAAGTTCGTTATGCCAATTACCAACAACACCCCCACATGGCCAAAGATTTGTACAAAGCGCTGAATCTTTTCACATTATTATGTATCTTAGAGGGTTAAAGACATAATGTGTATAAAGCACTAGCAGTCAGAAGTGGGATTCAAACCCACACCTCCATGGGACACTGTGACCTGAACTCAGCGTTTTAGACCTCATCCTGACTAGCTTGGGTACCATCGACACCACCCTCGCCCCACACGGACTAATATTTGTACGAACTGCTTAATCTTTTCACATTATTATGTATAGTAATTGTACTGACTGTAACCCATTTGCTGCACTGTACACTTTGTCACTAGGTTGTAAATCATATATCAATCGAAAGGGAGCCCCATATAAGATCTCCAACTGACCAAATAATGTTTTTGGGTGGACCATTGTTAGCACTGTAACGGCACTAGCATGTTAGGGTGTGTTTTCTCTGGTATGAGTGTATTAGGTACAGCCTTCTTGTTGGGTTTTTAACTGACTGGATTATTTGTTAAGAACTCAAACCCTGTTTGTGCTTGTTGTAGGCTATTAAATCGATCACTAGATGGCATAATATGAATACAGTTAATATTGCGTTAGACTCAAGCAATAGAACACGAGAGGGAGTGTGTTATCGCGAATAACATCACGGCTGTGATTCGGTCGCAGGCACGCGTGTTATTCGCGATAACACACGACCTCAAGTGTTCTATTGCTTTTATACAACAGTTTTTACAAAATAAAGAAAGAAAATAAATCAAAGAAGCCCTGAATTTCATAATAAATATGCTTTAATATTGACAATACCTTCCGCCAAAAAGTAGTTCCACAACGAATATAAAGTTTAACACTACAAAGCAGACATCCCAAGTTGCAAAAACTCATTTCAGGGAGGTAAGAACAACAAGAAGAAAAAGGCAAGAACCTCCGAAGGAAAAAATAAAAATAAAAAACCTCTTGCACACACCAAAGGATATTGGTGATAACAGAACTTTTAGGAGCTGCTAACTGGGCTATTAAACTAACTGTTCGCGTTACAAACACATTAATGTACATACATAGTGCACTAGATTGTGTATCAGATCACGGATTTATGTTCCCTACATAGTGCACTAGACAGTAAATTAGACAACTGATTTATGTTCCCTACACAGTGCGCTAGATTGTATATCAGATAACGGATTTAAAACGCGATCGGGAAAAAGGTCTGTGTCGCCTGCGTGCGCGTTTGTGTGCATGAAGCTTGTCGTTACTGGCAACGCGTCAGCGGAGTAATACAGTTGTGGTGTGAAAAGGCTGTGCTGTTATCACGAATATCAGCACGGTTAAAACGCTTCTCAACCAATCAGATTGTAAGGTCGGAACTAACTGTTGTATAAAGTAAAACGATGTCTGTTTCTATCACAGTTTCATCGCATGCTGACCTCTAGAATACAACTAATGTATGTAGCACTAAGAAGTGTTTCTTAAGGGTTCTTTTTGTGTTCTTGGTAGAACTGTTTCTACTTGAAGAACCCTTTAGTATAATTTAAGGTTCTTTGCTAACTCAGTTTGAGTTTTATGGATTTTTTTTTCTCTTGCCACATATAAATGCACATAACATTTTAATGACTGGAAAACAATCGTGCAATTGATACAGGAAAAAAGGAAAAAGGTGAAAGAAAGGAATCTGTTTGTAATCTACCTGCAAAATTCTCCTCCCGAGATGTTTTTCTTTGTGTGTGTAAGCAGCAACATACTTCACTTAAAACTTTATATAATCGCCTTCAAGAGAGACAGCATGGATTTTTAAAGCCTGGGTAGCTCAGTCGGTAGAGCATCAGACTTTTAATCTGAGGGTCCAGGGTTCAAGTCCCTGTTCGGGCGAGTTGTTTCTTACTGCATTAGGTAAGAGGTAATGTCCCATACTACATGGTTTATTCAGAAAGTTGAAGAATTTGTACTTTGTGAGATGTTATTAAGTGAAATATCATGTACTTGATAAGCTTGAAATAATAGCACACTGTATGTGCAACATGTTCTCCACCCCAACTAGTTGTTTCTAACAGACTGTAGTAAATAGAGGACAGTTTAAATCTATATTTATGTGTAGCCTAATAATGCGCTGAGTTTTAGATATTAATTTCCACATATTTTTTGTTGCCTTAAAGACTCACTTAAATCCTGATCTAATTTTTGATGCCGCGTTTCATTAAGCGATGCCGCAACAAGTTTCATATTACATGATACCCTTAAATAATCATAAGGTATCTGCACTGGAGAATGCGGGCATCGATCCCGCTACCTCTCACATGCTAAGCGAGCGCTCTGCCATTTGAGCAAATTCCCTTTATGATGCACCTTTGTTCCCATTTTGAAGGTTGTGATATTGCTTTAAGCTTAATTTTTCTTTTTCATGTAATTACTGATATTTTACTGGATCTCTGCTGATATCTTGTGGGCCATATTGACTAATCAGTGAAAATTAATGCGCTGCCTTGTATAATAAAACCATTATGCTTATTTAGCTTTAATTAGCTTTAATTATTAAACAGTTAATAAGATAGTGATGGTGAAACTAATAACCTGTTATTACCATCACTAAGTGTCTTTACCATCACAACAAGTTATGTGTTGGTAATGACATGTTGAGGTAATGACAGTTTTTACTTAGGGATGCACTGTGCGATTGACTATAAGATCGTGATCGACGTATTGGGCACCCCTGATGTAAAACAACTGTACTTTTGGTAACCCCTTTTGGAGTCTTTCCAAGAAATTGCTCCTGATAACTTTTATTGTTTATTGAAACACAACATTTCCATCACAGATCTGCTTCAAACTTAGGAAAATCCGCTGTCAGAACTCGGACACAGTCTCTATGTTCAAGTCTAGATTGAAAACATGTTTATTTACTCAGGCTGTTGATTGGTCTTTTCAAACTAAACAAGCAAACCTAGTTATGCTGTAATAGTTAGGGGTGGTGGAGTCTAAACCTGTAAAACTCTCTGATATTTTACTCCTAACGATTTCACATTGTAACAACATCTTCTGTTGTTTTAACCCGAGGTGGTTCTGACGGAAACCTGTTCACCCTCTCGAGGTTAAAGACTGCAGTGCCAACAATGCTGCTCCTACTAGATGTGACGGACACCTGGCGTGTTTGCACCAAAAATGTCCAGAATGTACAACAGACTTTATCACAGACTGGACTGAACAATGAAGAACTTACATTATTTTTTTGCTAGTTACAACTTTCAGTTCAATTTAATTTTGTGTTTGTATGATTTGTGTAAATCCTTTTTATTTAAAGTATCCTCCAGGCCACCCAAGAAGGATGGGTCCCTGCTGAGTCTGGTTCCTCTCAAGGTTTCTTCCTGAGTTTTTCCTTGCCACAGTCGCCCTTCGGCCTGGATTCTGTAAAGTTGCTTTGAGACAATGTTCATTGGAAAAAGCGCTATATAAATAAATTTGACTTGACATGTGTCCGAGATCTCTAACTCAAGCACCGTTTATGCAATCCATTTGAGTACTACTGTATTTTATAGAGTACATACTGAGCTTTTTATTAATGTCACATTTGTGGGTGTGTGGCAAGCAGCTCATGAACTTTCTTTTAAAAATGGCTGCCATGTCATATTTCACATTTCATGGAAATAAGCAAAGTAAGAGATCAGTTTCGTTCAATATGAGTCGTAACTTCAGTTTATAAAGATTACAGAAATGTACAGCAATTTTAACCCTTTCTCAACAAAACATTTATCCAATGTCCTTTGTTGTGGACAGCAGGACTTACTACACCCGGTTTTTAGCCTATTTCTATACAAGGAAGCAGAGGGCTGAGTAAGGCAGAAAATATTTTATGGAACAGATTTATGCAGGAAATTCAGGTGGTGGTGTGTTAGTGTGTGTTGTGCTGGTATGACTGGATAAGACACAGCAGTGCTGCTAGACTGAGAATAGTCCACCAACCAAAAACATCCAGCCATCAGCACCCAGTGGGAAGCGTCCTATGTCCACTGATGAAGGTCTAGAAAGTTTTGTGTAAGGGGAATTAGCTCAAATGGTAGAGCGCTCGCTTAGCATGCGAGAGGTAGTGGGATCGATGCCCACATTCTCCAGTACACAAACATTATGATCATTTTGCAATCTGAAAAGATGAAATTACGGTAAAATTCGTTGCAGCATTAACCATAAGGCTAGTCTGTCCGTGTTACAATGTCAGTAACGCCCTATTTACGCTCAAACAGTTTTGTTTACATACCTTTTTTGTTTTGTTTTGACAGAAACGCATAAACTTATAATTTTGTATAATGTTTTATTATTTGATACTGTTACAATTGATACATTATAAAGTATTGTACATTAAGTTCGGTGGCATAATTGGCTTGCTTTTAAAAACGACTACAGTGCGCCATCTACAGGCCATTCTTGGTACGTCTTGTTAAAACGTAGCCAATGTAAAACTGGTGCCCACACTTCTGTGGCTTGGGATCTACTATTTTAGTCAACAGGTCATCTGGATCTACTTTTTAAAAAGGTTGGCCTGATCATTTTTCAAGAATGCTTTAAAGCTTTTTTAAATGCGCTTCATTTGCCTGTATTGATATTCAGCATTACAGGGCAAGCGTGGGTCCAGTGTCACGAACACGGGGCTCAAGACAAAAATACACCCTGGACAGGGCGCGTCAAACCATCGCAAAGCATCACACACTAATTTATCCACTCACTCACACATACAGGTGCAATTTAGAGCAGCAATTACACCTACTGGCACGTTTTCATATCCGGAGGAAAGCCACGCATACATGGTGAGTATACACCGATCAGCCATAACATTAAAACCACCTCCTTGTTTCCACACTCACTGTCCATTTTATCAGCTCCACCATATAGAAGCACTTTGTAGTTCTACAATTACTGACTGTAATCCATCTGTTTCTCAACATGCTTTTTTATCCCCCTTTTATGCTGTTCTTCAATGGTCAGGACTCTCCTGTGTTGTGCTGGTATGAGTGGATAAGACATAGCAGCGCTGCAGGTTTTTAAACACCTCACTGTCACTGCTGGACTGAGAATAGTCCACCAACCAAAAACATCCAGCCAACAGCGCCCTGTGGGAAGTGTCCTATGACCACTGATGAAGGTCTAGAAGATGACCAACTCAAACAGCAGCAATAGATGAGCGATCGTTTCTGACTGTCTCTACAAGGTGGACCAACTAGGTAAGAGTGTCTAATAGAGTGGACAGTGAGTGGACACGGTATTTAAAAACTCCAGCAGCGCTGCTGTGTCTGATCCACTCATACCAGCACAACACACACTAACACACCAACACCATGTCAGTGTCACTGCAGTGCTGAGAATGATCCACCACCTAGATAATACCTGCTCTGTAGTGGTCATGTCAATAATTGTAGAACTACAAAGTGCTCCTATATGGTAAGTGGAGCTGATAAAATAGACAGTGAGTGTAGAAACAAGGAGGTGGTTTTAATGTTATGGTTGATTAGTGTAAACTCACACACTGCTGTATGTGCTTGCATGACTGTAGGACGCGTTTTCAGTGCATTACCGTAATATCCATAAAATGTGTCCTTGAGATTTCAGTGCAGAAAAGTTTGTGTAGAGACTGCAGCAGCGGATACTGTGTTTGTTTAGATTTTGAGGTCATACTTTATTAACAAGGTAAGTTTATTTTTTAAAGAAAAGTTTGTGTATATTAGCTTCTGGATATTTTCGGATGCTACGGACAAAACTGTGTTGTACTGCTATGATGATACGACTATGTTCCAAACACTTTTAGACTCTTCCACCACCGTTAGCGCTTCTCTCAGTTAGTTCAGCTCATTAAATATATTATCCACAGTATCGCTTACTTTTACAAACCCAATTCCAAAAATGTTTAGACAGAAGGGAAAATGTCAATGTAAATTGACAGCAATTTGTAAAAGATGTTATTTATATTCTAGCATACAAACATACATCGCTCCAAAATAATGAATGAACGCTTCAGCCAGGGTTGCCAGATTGCGCATTTCAAAGCCCGCCAAAATGCATGGAAAACCGCCCAAACATACTCACGAAAAACAGCCGATGATCAGCGCTTAAAGAATATTAAACCAGTTAAACATGACCTACTACTGCTGATATCTCACAAATCAGTGATTATAAATTATTAATGGCATATCTTTTCACATTATTATGTATGGTAGAGGGTTAAATATGTAAATTTGTTTAAAGCATGAGCTGTCAGAAGTGGGATTCGAACCCACGCCTTCAGGGAAGACTGCGACCTGAACGCAGCGCCTTAGACCGCTCGACCATCCTGACTAGCTGGGGTACCATTGATACCACCCTCACCCCACATGGTCTAAGATTTGCACAAACTGCTTAATCTTTTCACATTATTATGTATGGTAGAGGGTTAAAGACGTAAATTTGTGTAAAGCATGAGCTGTCACAGTGCCTTAGACTGCTAAAACCATTCTGTCTAGCTTGGACACTGTTGACGCCACTCCCACCCCACACAGACTAATATTTGTACAAACTGCTTAATCTTTTCACAAATTATTATGTCTGGTAAATTTACTGACTGTAACCCATTTGCTGCACTGTACACTTTGTCACTACGCTGTAAACCATGTATCAATAGAAAGGGAGCCCCATATGAGCACTCCAACTGACCAAATAATGTTTTTTGGGTGGACCATTGTTAGCACTGTAACGGCACTAGCGTGTTAGGGTGTGTTTTCTCTGGTATGAGTGTATTAGGTCCAGTTTTCTTGTTGGGTTTTTAACTGACTGGATTATTTATTATTTTTTAAGAACTCAAACCCTGTTGTGCACCACCCTTAGGCCAGACTTGGTACTCTGGTCCCCTTCATTGAAGTATGTATACATCACAGAGCTCACAGTTCCATGGGAGAATTCAACAGAAGAGGCCTATGAGCGCAAGAAACTGCGCTACACAGAACTGGCAGCAGATGCTCAGCAACGAGGATGGAACGCGAAAGTCTATCCAGTTGAAGTGGGATGCAGAGGTTTTGTGGCTTCTTCCACCATCAGGCTGCTGAAAGAACTTGGCATCCATGGACAGGCTCTACGACAAACAATTAGATCAGTCTCTGAAGCGGCCGAAAGAAGCAGCCAGTGGATATGGATCAAGCGGAAGGACCATTGCTGGGCTCAAAGAGCATCGACAGGACCCGCTCACTAATTCCCCCCACACCCCATCCCATTAGAGAACCCAGGTCACAACCCTCCAGGAGGAGGATGAACAAGGTATACGATTAGCCTTGCATAGTCCCGTGGGCTGCGCCACTTAAATAACCAGGCAATTCTCATGATTGGGCATGGGACACAAGCTCAGGTTTGATCATCCTGTAGCTGTATCGAACCCACGCCTCCAGGGCAGACTGCGACCTGAATGCAGCGCCTTAGACTGCTCGGCCATCCTGACTAGCTGAGTCATCCTCAACACCATCCTCAACACCATCCCCACCCCACACGGACTAATATTTTTATATACTCAGAATGTGGCTCCGCCCATCCCGCCACTCACCAACCCAACTACTGGAGGACCAACACTGGTTCTAAACCACCACCAGGTGAGAACCACCCTGAGGAAAGTCAATGCAAGCAAAGCAGCAGATCCAGATGGAGTTCCCGGCCGGGTGCTGAAAGCATGTGCCGACCAGCTTACAGAGGTGTTTACCAGCATATTCAACCTCTCACTCCAACAAGCTGCTGTCCCAACGTGTCTCAAATCCTCCACCATCGTTCCAGTACCCAAGAAATCAGCTTCATCATGCCTGAATGACCCCTCATGTACTGTCTATTCACCAGTTACCTTAAACACCTGTGACCTGGTTCTGCCTTTTATCTGCTGCTATACTGAATCGTGCACTTTAGATCTGCATAAAGCTGCTGTAGTTCCTGTGCAATACTTGAATGTAAATGTAAATATTTAAAATTCATATCTTAGTTATCTCTTCTAGTTTTTAAGTCTTAAGTTTTATTTTTACTAAACATAGTTTCTCTTGCCATTTATATTTTATATTTTATTATGTTTACACACACCGAGACCTGAGTAACTGCATTTCGTTCTAATCATGTACATGGTTTTGAATGACAATAAAGCTGAGTCTGAGTCTGATAGAAAGTATTCTGACCAGCAATTTCACAGAGTGGTATTCAAGCTGCACTGCCGCCGAGTGTAAGGATCTGCATCGCGTAGTGAAAACAGCTCAACGGATTATTGGCACAGTTAGTATTTAATATTTAAAGCAAAAATGTAAATTCACTTAAAAGTGCACATATTTTTATTGTTCTTTCTTTTTTTTTTTTGTGATTACTACTACTGTCTTTCTTCTACTGCTGCTACTCTATTGGAGAGATGCCACTCGAAATTGCATTGTACTTGTGTATAGTGACAATAAAGATTCTATTCTATTCTTCTATTCTATGCTGCATTATAAAACGAGGGTGCAACGTCTTTGATCTCACGTACTCTTTTCTATATAATGCGTTGTTTTTGAACCATCACAGACTCATATACTAAACATTACATCATATACTAAATAAACCAAAATGGGAACAAAGACCCCACCACCACCACCACAAACACAAACAAAATAACCCTCCAGCAGAGCTGCAACAATAAACAGTGCAAGATCAGGATGAATACATGATTCAGTTTCTCACATTTTCAGTGATCAAAAGCCTGGGTCCTGGCATCCATATGGATGTTACTTTGACACGTAGCACCTACCTCAGCATTGTTGCAGACCATGTTCACCCTTTGATGAAAACTGTATTCCCTGATGACTGTGTCCTCTAAAGAAGTAGATGTGTATAAATCATGAGCTGTCAGAAGTGGGATTCGAACCCACGCCTCCAGGGGAGACTGCGACCTGAACACAGCACCTTAGACCACTCGGCCATCCTGACCTGAACGCACATTATGAAAGACAATTTTCCTCAACACCCCCACATGGCCACAGATTTGTACGAACTGCTGAATCTTTTTACATTATTATGTATGTTAGAGGGTTAAAGACATAAGTTTGTATAAAGCACTAGCAGTCAGAAGTTCAAACCCACGCCTCAATGAGAGACTGTGACCTGAACGCAGCTCGTTAGACCGCATCCTGACTAGCTTGGGTACCATCGACACCACCCTCGCCCCACACGGACTAATATTTGTACGAACTTTTCACATTATTATGTACAGTAAATGTACTGAGTGTAACCCATTTGCTGCACTGTACACTTTGTCACTAGGCTGTAAACCATATATCAATAGAAAGGGAGCCCCATATGAGCACTCCAACTGACCAAATAATGTTTTTGGATGGACCATTGTTAGCACTGTAACGGCACTTGCATGTTAGGGTGTGTTTTCTCTGGTATGAGTGTATTGGGTACAGCCTTCTTGTTGGGTTTTTAACTGACTGGATTATTTATTAAGATTATTTATTATTTTTTAAGAACTCAAACCCTGTTGTGCTCGTTGTTTGCCTATTAGTTCCTCGTTGCCTTGTTGCTGTAGCTCAAGCAGCTTGTTCTGTTGAAACTGTGACTATAGTCTATCAGGGAGCAGTGGCTGAGCATTGGGGAGCAGTGGCTGAGCATTGGGAAGCCATGCTCATATACAGGTCCTTCTAAAAAAATTAGCATATTGTGATAAAGTTCATTATTTTCCATAATGTAATGATAAAAATTAAACTTTCATATATTTTACATTCATTGCACACCAACTGAAATATTTCAGGTCTTTTATTGTTTTAATACTGATGATTTTGGCATACAGCTCATGAAAACCCAAAATTCCTATCTCAAAAAATTAGCATATCATGAAAAGGTTCTCTAAACGAGCTATTAACCTAATCATCTGAATCAACGAATTAACTCTAAACACCTGCAAAAGATTCCTGAGGCTTTTAAAAACTCCCAGCCTGGTTCATTACTCAAAACTGCAATCATGGGTAAGACTGCCGACCTGACTGCTGTCCAGAAGGCCATCATTGACACCCTCAAGCAGAGGGTAAGACACAGAAAGAAATTTCTGAACGAATAGGCTGTTCCCAGAGTGCTGTATCAAGGCACCTCAGTGGGAAGTCTGTGGGAAGGAAAAAGTGTGGCAGAAAACGCTGCACAACGAGAAGAGGTGACCGGACCCTGAGGAAGATTGTGGAGAAGGGCCGATTCCAGACCTTGGGGGACCTGCGGAAGCAGTGGACTGAGTCTGGAGTAGAAACATCCAGAGCCACCGTGCACAGGCGTGTGCAGGAAATGGGCTACAGGTGCCGCATTCCCCAGGTCAAGCCACTTTTGAACCAGAAACAGCGGCAGAAGCGCCTGACCTGGGCTACAGAGAAGCAGCACTGGACTGTTGCTCAGTGGTCCAAAGTACTGTTTTCGGAAATCAAGGTGCCAGAGTCTGGAGGAAGACTGGGGAGAAGGAAATGCCAAAATGCCTGAAGTCCAGTGTCAAGTACCCACAGTCAGTGATGGTCTGGGGTGCCATGTCAGCTGCTGGTGTTGGTCCACTGTGTTTTATCAAGGGCAGGGTCAATGCAGCTAGCTATCAGGAGATTTTGGAGCACTTCATGCTTCCATCTGCTGAAAAGCTTTATGGAGATGAAGATTTCATTTTTCAGCACGACCTGGCACCTGCTCACAGTGCCAAAACCACTGGTGAATGGTTTACTGACCATGGTATTACTGTGCTCAATTGGCCTGCCAACTCTCCTGACCTGAACCCCATAGAGAATCTGTGGGATATTGTGAAGAGAAAGTTGAGAGACACAAGACCCAACACTCTGGATGAGCTTAAGGCCGCTATCGAAGCATCCTGGGCCTCCATAACACCTCAGCAGTGCCACAGGCTGATTGCCTCCATGCCACGCCGCATTGAAGCAGTCATTTCTGCAAAAGGATTCCCGACCAAGTATTGAGTGCATAACTGAACATAATTATTTGAAGGTTGACTTTTTTTGTATTAAAAACACTTTTCTTTTATTGGTCGGATGAAATATGCTAATTTTTTGAGATAGGAATTTTGGGTTTTCATGAGCTGTATGCCAAAATCATCAGTATTAAAACAATAAAAGACCTGAAATATTTCAGTTGGTGTGCAATGAATCTAAAATATATGAAAGTTTAATTTTTATCATTACATTATGGAAAATAATGAACTTTATCACAATATGCTAATTTTTTGAGAAAGACCTGTAGTGGTTAGTACTCTGCGTTGTGGCCAAAGCAACCCCGGTTCGAATCCAAGTCACGGCACTGTCTTTTTGTATGCCGTGCTTCAAAGGTTTCTATTCTCTCCTCGGGCAAGAGACCGAAATGAGGCTGGAGCTTCAGGAAAGTCAGAACCATAGTCAAACAGGGGCCAGTGGCGCAATGGATAACGCGTCTGACTACGGATCAGAAGATTCTAGGTTCGACTCCTGGCTGGCTCGGTTTCCTTATGCCTTTTTTTTGTCTCTCTAACTCCTTGTGTATGGAGCACCAACAATGCATCCAACAATGGAGGTCTTGTCAAAGTGAAAAAGACTTGTCAGAGCGGAAAGAAGTGGCTGATGCTGTTGGAACTATGACTGCAGTCTATCAGGGAGCAACCGACATGAGCCACCAGTGGCAGACTGCTGGGAAGCCGTGATCGTATAGTGGTTAGTACTCTGCGTTGTGGCCGCAGCAATCCAGGTTCGAATCCGGGTCACGGCACTGTCTTTTCGTATGCCGTGCTTTGAAGGTTTCTATTCTCACCTTGTTCTAACTCCTTGTGTATGGTTCTCTGTACCCCAGATCCAACAATGCAGGTCTTGTCAAGGTGACAAAGACTTGGTAGAGCGGAAAGAAGTGGCTGATGCTGGCACCAGCCGATACTGAGCTTTGCAGTTTCCCATATGGTCTAGTGGTCAGGTTTCCTGGTTTTCACCCAGGTGGCCTGGGTTTGACTCCCAGTATGGGAATTGCCTTCTATGATTGGACTTGAGCAAAACTTTGCCCATTACTTCCTCTGCGCCTTGTTGCTGTAGCTCAAGCAGCTTTTTCTGTTGGAACTATGACTGCAGTCTATCAGGGGGCAGCCGACATGAGCCACCAGTGGCAGACTGCTGGGAAGCCATGATCGTATAGTGGTTAATACTCTGTGTTGTGGCTGCAGCAACCCCGGTTCGAATCTGTGTCACGGCACTGTCTTTTCGTATGCCGTGCTTCGAAGGTTTCTATTCTCTCTCTTTTTTTGTCTCTTTAACTCCTTGTGTATGGTTCTCTGTACCCCAGATCCAACAATGCAGGTCTTGTCAAGGTGACAAAGACTTGGCAGAGCGGAATGAAGTGGCTGATTCTGGCGTCAGCCGGTGCTGAGCCTTGCAGTTTCCCATATGGTCTAGCGGTCAGGATTCCTGATTTTTACCCAGGTTTTTGACTTCCGTTTGGGAATTGGCCTTAATGATTGGACTCGAGCAAAACTCTATATTCGTTCCTCGGCGCCTTGTTGCTGTAGCTCAAGCAGCTTGCAGTTCAAATCTTAGGCCATGTGGGGGTGTTGAGGAAAATTGGCATTGTTAACGTGCAAGCAAGTCAGGATGGCCAAGCAGTCATTCATAAAAGATCTCATCCCCGAATATGGCTGCATGTTGGCACTGTCGGCTGACTGAGACTTTTTGAACTGCACTATTTTGGCCCTTACATAAAGCAGCATCAACCCTTAAGTCTGTCTGTCAGTGGTACAAAGACAGTTATGCAGCATTAACGCTCTGCTCTGTCAGTACATTACAATTTGCAAAGGGTAAAGGAGGTTCATAGTAGGGGGAATTAGCTCAAATGGTAGAGCGCTCGCTTAGCATGTGAGAGGTAGCGGTATCGATGCCTGTATTCTCCAGTGCAGGATCATTATGATCATTTAAGGCATCACGTAATATGAAACTTGTTGCGTCAATGCTCACTGAAACGCAGCATCAAAATTTACAATCTTACAATGATGCTCTATTTTCACTCAAATCATTTTTAAATTTTTTTAAAGATTTTTTTAAAATAATTTTTGATTTTTAAATTGCCAAACGCAATAACTTGTAATTTTTAAATTTTGAAATGTTTTTGGTTAAAGCAGCGGTACGTGACATTTTGTTGTTTTTTCATCTGGTGAACTGCTTTGTAAAAGATGAACAGCTGAAACTCACGACATCCCCTTTAAATGCAGCATCAACCCTTAAGTCAGTCTGTCAGTGGTACAAAGACAGTTATTATTTTTTTCAGTTCGTCCTAAAAGCTGGGATGAACATTTTAAATAAACTGAGTCTGTGATGATATAAAAGCACCACATAATATAGAAAGGAGTACGTGAGATTAAACACGTTGCACTCCTACTTAATGCAGCATCAATGCTCTGTTTATCCATTAAAATTTACAAAGGGTAAAGGATAGTTTTTGTAATAGAAAACTAAGACTAACTAGGACTAAGATTTGTACGAACTGTTATATCTTTTCACATTATTATGTATGGTAGTGGGTTAATGACATAAATTTGTATCAAGTATGTGCTGTCAGAAGTGGGATTCAAACCCACATCTCCAGGGGAGACTGCGATCTGAGCACAGTGCCTTAGACCGCTCAGCCATGAAATGATTAATACCACTCTCACCCCACACGGATTGAGATTTGTACTAACTCCTTAATCTGTAACCCATTTGCTGCACTGTACACTTTGTCACTAGGCTGTAAACCATATATCAATAGAAAGGGAGCCCCATATGAGATCTCCAACTGACCAAATAATGTTTTTGGGTGGACCATTGTTAGCACTGTAACGGCACTAGCGTGTTAGGGTGTGTTTTCTCTGGTATGAGTGTATTAGGTACAGCCTTCTTGTTGGCTTTTTAACTGACTGGATTATTTGTTACGAACTCAAACCCAGTTTGTGATTGTTGTAGGCTATTCAATCCTCCACAAGATTGAATAATATGAATACAGTTAATATTATATTATATAATAGAATGATTATAAAGCTGAGTCTGAGCTTAAACACTTGCACCCTGACTTTATAATGCAGCATCAACGCTCTGTTAGTACATTAGTAAAGGTGGGGTTTTCATAAGGGGAATTAACTCAAATTGTAGAGCACTCGCTTAGCATGCGAGAGGTAGTGGGATCGATGCCTGCATTCTCCAGTGCAGAAACTTTATGATCATTTGGCAGCAACTCGGAATCTGGAATGATAAAATTAAGGCGAAATTCGTTGCAGCATTAATCTTTAGGCCAGTCTGTCAGTGTTACCATGTCATTAACGCCCTATTTACTCTTAAACAGTTTTATTTACATACCTTTTTTGTTTTGTTTTGACAGAAACGCATGAACTTATAATGCTACAATATTAAAATGCATCAGAGTTTTATTTCTTAGTTTGATCGCTGCTATTGATATAACTGAAATGATATTATTGTTATCTTTTTTATTTACTTTTTGAATTTAAAAAAAAAAAAGACTCACAGTGATCATTACCAGGATAAAACAGGCAGTGAATGAATGAATGTATTCCATAATAAGAAACAATAAGAACATCCATCATACCACCAGGTGGTGGAAGTGTGATTGTGTGGGGATGCTTTGACATTTGGGTGACTTCATGGGAGTCTTAATCGATTGAACCAGGAATAATGAACCACTGCCTTGATTCTCAGTGCTGAGAATCATCCACTATCTAAATAATACCTGCTCTGTGGTGGTCCTGTGGGGGTCCTGACCATTGAAGAACAGAGTGAGCAGTCTAGAGTCAGTAATTGTAGAACTACAAAGTGCTCCTATATGGTAAGTGGAGCTGATAAAATAGACAGTGAGTGTAGAAACAAGGAGGTGGTTTTAATGTTATGGTTGATTAGTGTAAACTCACACACTGTTGTATGTGCTTGCATGACTGTAGGACGAGTTTTCAGTGCATTACCGTAATATCCATAAAATGTGTCCTTGTGATTTCAGTGCAGAAAAGTTTGTGTAGAGACTGCAGCAGCGGATACTGTGTTTGTTTAGAAATTGTGGTCATACTTTATTAACAAGGTAAGTTTATTAAAATAAACGTTTTTTGTATATTAGCTTCTGGATATTTTCGGATGCTACGGACAAAACTGTGTTGTACTGCTATGATGATACGACTATGTTCCAAACCCTTTTAGACTCTTCCACCACCGTTAGCGCTTCTCTCAGTTAGTTTAGCTCATTAAATATATTATCCACAGTATCGCTTACTTTTACAAACCCAATTTTAAGGTTTAGACAGAAGGGAAAATGTCAATGTAAATAGACAGCAGTTTGTAAAAGATGTTATTTATATTCTAGCATACAAACACACATCGCTCCAAAATATGAATGAACGCTTCAGCCAGGGTTGCCAGATTGCGCATTTCAAAGCCCGCCAAGATGCATGGAAAACCGCCCAACATACGAAAAACAGCCGATAATAAGCGCTTAAACAATATTAAACCAGATAAACATGATCTACTACTGCTGATATCTCACAAATCAGTGATTATAAATTATTAATGGCATTTGAAATAATGAATGGCATTTGCAATAATTAAAAACTAAGACTAAGAAGTCTTAAGAAGTGTTTCTTTAGGGTTTTTTGTGTTCTTGCTAGAACTGTTTCTACTTGAAGAACCCTTTAGTATAAATCAAGGTTCTTTGCTAACTCAATTAGATTTCTATAGATTATTTTATTTTGCCACATATAAATGCACATAATATTTAAGGACTGGAAAACAATCGTGCAACTGACACAGGAAAAAAGGAAAAAGGTGAAAGAAAGGAATCTGTTTGTGATCTACCTGCTAAATTCTCCTCCTGAGATGTTTTTTTTGTGTGTGTGTAAGCAGCAACATACTTCAGCTAAAACTTTATATAATCGCCTTCAAGAGAGCCGAAACAGAAATAAAATTTTTTTATATTAATTGAATTTCTACAGGACAACATATGTTAAAGTTTGTAATTTAAGTCACATGCTTGTGAGGATTAAATCAATTTCCAGATCCTGTATAGTTCAGTCGGTAGAGCATCAGACTTTTAATCTGAGGGTCCAGGGTTCAAGTCCCTGTTTGGGTGAGTTGCTTTAGGTAAGAGGTAATGTCCCGTACTACATGGTTTATTTAGAATGATGAAGAATTTGTACTTTGTGAGACATTTCTAAGTAAAATAGCATGTACTTGATAAGCTTGAAATAATTGCACACTGTATGTGTAACATGTTCTCCACACCAACTAGTTGTTTTAAACAGACTGTAGTAAATAGAGGACCGTTTAAATCTATATTTATGTGCAGCCTAATAATGCACTGAGTTTTAGATATTAATACCCACATGTTTTATGTTTAATGACATGCATCATAATTTCAGTTCTTGCTTCACAGAGCCGCTTTGTTATTGCTCTGCACTAAACAGTTGGTATATCCTGCACTATTTTGGCCCGTCATGCAGCATCAACCCTTAAGTCAGTCTGTCAGTGGTACAAAGACAGTTTCGATTTGGTTCAGTTCGTCCTAAAGGCTGCGATAAACGTGAGTACGTGAGCTTAAACACGTTGAACCCCCACTTTATAATGCAGCATCAATGATCTGTTAGTACATTACAAAGGGTAAAGGAGAGTTAAGGAAAATTAGCTCAGATGGTAGAGTGCTCGCTTCGCATGCAAGAGGTAGCGGGATCGATGCCCGCATTCTCCAACGCAGAAAAGTTACGATAATTTAAAGGCATCACGTAATATGAGACTCGTTACGTCACTGCTCACTGAAACATTGCGTCAGATACGAGGGCAGTTTTCGCTCTATTTTCATTCATCGTTTAGTTTTAAGACCTTTATTATTTTTTTAAATTGACAAACATGCAATAACTTTAAAACAATCTTGAAACAAATCTTTTCACATTATTATGTATGGTAGAGGGTTAAAGATGTAAATTTGTATAAAGCATGAGCTGTCAGAAGTGAGATTCAAACCCACGCCTCAATGAGAGACTGTGACCTGAACGCAGCGCCTTAGACCGTATCCTGACTAGCTTGGGTACCGTTGACACCACATCATGTATCAATAGCATATGAGCACTCCAACTGACCAAATAATGTTTTTGGGTGGATCATTCTTAGCACTGTAACGGCACTAGCATGTTAGGGTGTGTTTTCTCTGGTATGAATGTATTAGGTACAGCCTTCTTGTTGGGTTTTTAACTGACTGGATTATTTATTAAGAACTCAAACCCTGTTTGTGCTGGTTGTAAGGCTATTCAATCGATCACTAGATGGCATAATATGAATACAGTTAGAAAGTAAAACGATGTCGCATGCTGACCTGTGTGGAATACAACTAATGTATGTAGTACTAAGAAGTGTTTCTTAAGGGTTTTTTTGGTGTTCTTGCTGGAACTGTTCTATAGGACAACGTATGTTAAAGTTTGTAATTCAAGTCACATCCCTGTGAGGATTAAAGCAGCTTGCAGAGCTCGGATAGCTCAGTCGGTAGAGCATCAGACTTTTAATCTAAAAGTCGTTTATTACTGCATTAGGTAAGTGGTAATGTCCCGTACTACATGGTTTGTTTAGAATGATGAAGAATTTGTACTTTGTGAGATATTTCTAAGTGAAGTAGCATGTACTTGATAAGCTTGAAATAATAGCACACTGTATGTGTAACATGTTCTCCACACCGACTAGTTGTACGCCCAGTTGTTTCAAACAGACTGTAGTAAATAGAGGACCGTTTAAATCTATATTTATGTGCAGCCTAATAATGCGCTGAGTTTTACATATTAATACCCACATATTTTTTGTTGCCTTAAAGACTCACTTAAATCCTGATCTAATTGTTGATGCTGCATTTCATTAAGCGATGCCGCAACAAGTTTCATATTACATGTTACCCTTAAATAATCATAAGGTATCTGCACTGGAGAATGCGGGCATCGATCCCACTACCTCTCGCATGCTAAGCGAGCGCTCTAACTTTTCTTTTTCATGTATCTACTGATATTTTACTGGATCTGGATAATGTTTCCTTGTTTAATAAAACCATTATGCTTATTTAGCTTTAATTAGCTTTAATTATTAAAGAGTTAATAAGATAGTGATGGTGAAACTAAAAACCTTTTATTACCATCACTAAATGTTTTTACCATCACAACAAGTTGTGTCGGTAATGGCATGTTGAGGTAATGACTTACTTAGGGAAAAAAGTAAACAGCTAGTATACGATGTACTTTACATACATTTAAATAATGTGAACATTTCAATTGTAAAATACTGCTGTAACAATGTAAATAGACGCTGAATAAACATACTTTATGATCAGGATGAATACATGATTAAATTTCTCACATTTTCAGTGATCAAAAGCCTGGGTCCTGGCATCCATGTGGATGTTACTTTGACACGTACCACCTACCTCAGCATTGTTGCAGACCATGTACACCCTTTGATGAAAACTGTATTCCCTGATGGCTGTGTCCTCTAAAGAAGTAACTTTGTATAAAGCAGGAGTTATCAGAAGTGGGATTCGAACTGGCCATCCAGAAATGTCTGTAAGGTAACAATGCCAATTACCAACAACACCCCCACATGGCCAAAGATTTGTACAAACTGCTGAATCTTTTCACATTATTATGTTTGTTAGAGGGTTAAAGACATAAATTTGTATGAAGCACTAGCAGTCAGAAGTGGGATTCCAACTCACGCCTCCATGGGACACTGTGACCTGAACTCAGCATTTTAGACCGCATCCTGACTAGCTTGGGTACCATCGACACCACCTTCACCCCACACGGACTAATATTTGTACGAACTGCTTAATCTTTTCACATTATTATGTATGGTAAATGTACTGAATGTAACCCATTTGCTGCACTGTACACTTTGTCACTAGGCTGTACACTGTAAGCCCGGATAAGTTCAATCTACTTAAAAAATTTGAGGAAACCGGTTGCCTTAAAAAAGTTAAGTAATGTATAATGAAAACTTGAGTTAGCATAACTTAAAACATTAAGTTATTACACCTAAAAGGCAAGTTGATTAAACTTTCTATTTTTTGTTATACCAACTGCTTTTCCCAATAATTCTACTTATTATCTTGAGCTCAATGGAAAAAACTATTGATTTCTTCTTAGTTTTCATGTTAATTACATTTTAAATATGAATTACAAATGTTTATAGAAAAACAGACACAATTATAAAATTATTTTTCTTTATTTCACTTCAGAAGTATTTACTTAAAATACAACATGTCAAGAAAACATCTTTAAAACTGTACAAACTGTATATAAAGTTCTGATGAAACACAAACAGCTCCTCACAGTAACATGAACCTGTAAAACAACAAAAAGAAACAAGAAACAGAAGTATTAAAATCAACATTAATAGCATTAATTTAAGGATTAAAATAAAGCAAGCCAGCACACTCTTTGCTTCGTATGAAGACTAGCATGCTAACATGCTAGCATGTAGCCTAAATACGGCAAATAAAGCAGCGCTGTTTGATTATTTATTTAGTGTCAACATTAAGATCATTTATTTTAAACAAAATTGTTAAGTGAAGTACAACACTTACCAAAATTAGACGGAAGATGAAAAAGCCCCATCAGACTGGTGTACATGCTACTCAAAAATAGCATAATGAGAAAGAAAATGTTTGTCCACTTAGTTTAACAAAGGTTCCACTTCACAAAATACATTTCAGGAAGACAAGTTTACTTTTGCAAAAAGCCTAAAATGAAAAGTAAAAAGTAATTTGCAACAACAGGTTACAAAAGTTAAAACAAATGGCTGCCTGATTCACCAACAGCAAGCTGAAAAAAGGCGGACTTACATGTAAATGGGGGCGTTTTTCTGTTTTATTACCTTAACTTAACTTTTTTAAGTTAATCTGATAGAAAAGTAATTTTTTTTGTTTAGTAAACTTAAACCGTTTAGCACATTTAAATGTGTACTCAAATTAGTACAATGTACTCTGCATTTTATAGTAGAGCAAAAAAACAATTTATGTATGTTGTACTAAAAATTTTTGATTAAATATAAAGTCCGGGCTTACAGTGTAAACCATATATCAATCGAAAGGGAGCCCCATATGAGATCTCCAACTGACCAAATAATGTTTTTTGAAAGGATTCTTTTTGTGTTCTTGGTAGAACTGTTTCTACTTGAAGAACCCTTTAGTATAATTCAAGGTTCTTTGCTAACTCAATTTGATTTTTATGGATTTTTTTTCTCTTGCCACATAAAAATGCACATAACATTTTAATGACTGGAAAACAATTGTGCAATTGATACAGAAAAAAAGGTGAAAGAAAGGAATCTGTTTGTAATCTACCTGCAAAATTCTCCTCCAGAGATGTTTTTCTTTGTGTGTAAACAGCAACAACCTTCACCAAAATTTTTTTATAATCGCCTTCAAGAGAGCCAGCACGGATCTTTACAGCCCAGTCGGTAGAGCATCAGACTTTTAATCTGAGGGTCCAGGGTTCAAGTCCCTGTTCGGGTGAGTTGTTTCTTACTGTGTTGGCTAAGCGGCATTGTCCCGTACTACATGGCTTGTTAAGAAAGTTAAAGAATTTGTACTTTGTGAGATATTTCTAATTGAAATAGCATGTACTTGATCAGCTTGAAACAATCGCATAGTGAATGTGTAACATGTTCTCCACACCAACTAATTGTACCCCCAGCCGTTTCAAACACACTATAGTAAAAAGAGGACCGTTTAAACTATAATTATGTGCAGCCTAATAATGCACTGAGTGCTTGTGCCTGTGCTGACTTGATCATTTAGAAACTACACACCCAGAAGCAGCAGCCACCTCACTGGCCTATAGTATGTCATCTATATTTTATTGTTCAGTGTTTTGTACTCGTCGAGTACTTTATGCCAATTTGTAAAGACAGTAAATAAGTCTCTATAGTTCTACCTAATGTTTAGTCATGTGATTTTCAAGTCCATGCAGACACAAGTACTACAATGAGCAATATAGAAATATAAAAAGTCATTCGTTTGCATGAATAGTTAAAAGCTACTGAATGGATTGTTGGATGGATAAATGCATTTAGATTCCCTCGATTTTACTTTATGGTAAAAACCCTACACAGACAGAAGAACAAAATAAATATTATGAAGACCATGTTTTTAACTACAGTGCGTTACAAGTCTAAATGTTATTCTCACAGGAAAATGTGCTTAAAAGTTTGCAATGCTTCTGCATTGGAGAATGCGAGCATCGATCCAGCTACCGCTCGCATGCTAAGCGAGCGCTCTACCATTGGAACTGATTCCCTTTACGATGAATCCCCTTTAGCCTTTTGTAAATTGTAATGTACTATCAGAGCGTTGATGCTGCATTATAAAGTGAGGGTGCAACGTGTTTAAGCTCACATACTCTTTTCTGTATTATGCCTTGCTTTTAAACCATCACAGACTCCGTTTATCGCAGACTTTAGGACAAACTAAACCCAATCAAAACTGTCTTTGTACCACTGATAGACTGACTTAAGGGTTGATGCTGCATTTTAAAGGTGCTGTCGTGAGTTTCAGCTGTTCATCTTTTACAAAACAGTTTACCAGATGAAAAATCATTAAAAAGTCACGTACCTCTACTTTAACAAAAAGTCGTTTTAGATAAGACTCCGAGACATTTCAAAATTTAAGAATTATAAGTTATTGTGTGTTTGTGTAGCCCAATTAAAATCTGGGGACTACTAATATTTTGTTTATGTTAATTTATAACTAGTAAATAAGTTGTTTTTATTTGTTCTGTAAATAATGTTATGGTTGTTTTATGCTGTTTAAAGTAAAGTGTATGTATAGCCCTCCCTTGATTTATTTTTAAGCCAATCAGCATGAACTGTCACAGGTCGGGAAAAGAGCGGGAGAAAGTGGGTGGAAAAAGAAGAAAAAAGTGGAGAAAATACCGTGATGTGAAACAAGTGTCATGTAAGCTGGTAAAACACCTGTTTAGGATTTATCTCTGTTGATGCGTAAAGACAAACGGACAGTGAGTCTTATATTAACATCTTGCAGTCGATTAGTGACATTGTTTATGCTGTATCAGCCGTGAACTTCGTCTCTTGAGTTTACGCGCATGGACATTGAAGGCAGTACGCTTCCTCAGCAACTGTGACGATTACAGTGGATTAAAAGCATCGGATTAACTCTGATTGTTTCATCCAAGATCAAAAGGAAAAAGACTGGTGGATTTTTTCTGTTTCATCCATGTAAACAAAGAACGTGGACAGCTCCACCACAACCGACCAAATATACTTCGTGATCTGTGCTGATTGGGACTATTAGGTTGGATCAGGCCTGCAATGGTAATTTTGGGTACCCTTTTTTTTAGTTAGTTATTTACAGTGGGGCCAAAAAGTATTTAGTCAGCCACTGATTGTGCAGGTTCTCCTACTTAGAAAGATGAGAGAGGTCTGTAATTTTCATCATAGGTACACTTCAACTATGAGAGACAAAATGAGAAAAAAAAATCCAGGACATCACATTGTAGGATTTTTAAAGAATTTATTTGTAAATTATGGTGGAAAATAAGTATTTGGTCAATAACAAAAGTTCAACTCAATACTTTGTAACATAACCTTTGTTGGCAATGACAGGTTAAACGTTTCCTGTAAGTCTTCACCAGGTTTGCACACACTGTAGCTGGTATTTTGGCCCATTCCTCCATGCAGATCTCCTCTAGAGCAGTGATGTTTTGGGGCTGTCGCTGGGCAACACGGACTCCACAAATTTTCTATGGGGTTGAGGTCTGGAGACTGGCTAGGCCACTCCAGGACCTTGAAATGCTTTTTACGGAGCCACTCCTTCATTGCCCGAGCGGTGTGTTTGGGATCATTGTCATGCTGGAAGACCCAGCCACGTTCCATCTTCAATGCTCTCACTGATGGAAGGAGGTTTTGGCTTAAAATCTCACGATACATGGCCCCGTTTATTCTTCCCTTAACACGGATCAGTCGTCCTGTCCCCTTTGCAGAAAAACAGCCCCAAAGCATGATGTTTCCACCCCCATGCTTCACAGTAGGTATGGTGTTCTTGGGTTTTTCTTCTTCCTCCAAACACGATGAGTTGAGTTTTTACCAAAAAGTTCCATTTCGGTTTCATCTGACCACATGATATTCTCCCAATCCTCTTCTGGATCATCCATATGCTCTCTGGCAAACTTCAGACCGGCCTGGACATGTACTGGCTTAAGCAGGGGGACACGCCTGACACTGCAGGATTTGAGTCCCTCTTGGCGTAGTGTGTTACTGATGGTAGCCTTTTTACTTTGGTCCCAGCTCTCTGCAGGTCATTCATCAGGTCCCTCCGTGTAGTTCTGGGATTTTTGCTCACCGTTCTCATGATAATTTTGACCCCACGGGATGAGATCTTGACCCCAAGGGAGATTATCAATGGTCTTGTATGTTTTCCATTTTCTTACAATTGTTCCCACAGTTGATTTATTCACACCAACCTGCTTGCCTATTGTAGATTTACTCTTCCCAGCCTGGTGCAGGTCTACAATTTTCTTCCTGGTGTCCTTCGACAGCTCTTTGGTCTTGGCCATGGTTGAGTTTGGAGTCTGACTGTTTGAGGCTGTGGACAGGTGTCTTTTATACAGATAACAAGGTCAAACAGGTGCCATTAATACAGGTAACGAGTGGAGGACAGAAGAGCTTCTTAAAGAATAAGTTACAGGTCTGTAAGAGCCAGAAATCTTGCTTGTTTGTTATTGACCAAATACTTATTTTCCACCATAATTTACGAATAAATTCTTTAAAAATCCTACAATGTGATTTCCTGGATTTTTTTTTCTCATTTTGTCTCTCATAGTTGAAGTGTACCTATGATGAAAATTACAGACCTCTCTCATCTTTCTAAGTAGGAGAACTTGCACAATCAGTGGCTGACTAAATACTTTTTGGCCCCACTGTACCTAACTTAGGAGAGATTGATAATATTTTGAATATTACTGATGGTAATTTGAGTGAATCTGTATTATGACATTTTTGTAAAATATATTGGGGTTTGAAATGCATATTAATGATTGTGTAAATGAGTAAATAGTTAATTTGTTTAAGTATTATTAATGTGTACAAGTTTGGTATGTGAGTCAGGGATAATGTTAATACAGCTACTGTAAATGGTGTTAGTCGCAGGTTTTTTTGTGCAAGGTTAGTACCACATATATTTAGGGTAATTGAAGTATTTTTTTCGGTTTAAATAAGAGTATAGTTTAAATATAAAATAATCGTCAGTACTGATAAGTAGTGGCCCTTTTAAATCCTTACATTACCACAAAGAAAGATATTTCTTAAACAAATAAAAGAAGTCGGGGAGCGCTTTCCAAATACAGCCAAGGGTGCTAGGGGGCGCTACATTTGTCAATTTAAACATGTCAAAAAAGGTCTTTAAAGCAAACGATTTGAGTAAAAATAGAGCATAACTGTCACTGTAAAACTTACAGACTGACCTAATGTTTGATGCAGCGTTTCAGTGAGCAACGACTTTTATATTATGTGTTGCCTTTAAGTGATCATAATGTTTCAGCATTGGAGAATGTGGGCATCGATCCCACTACCTCTCGCATGCTAAGCGAGCGCTCTACCATTGGAGCTAATTTCCCTTACACAGAACCTTCCTTTATGATTTGTAAATTGTAATGTACTAACAGAGTGTTGATGCTGCATTATAAAACGAGGGTGCAACGTGTTTAAGCTCACGTACTCTTTTCTATATTACGCGTTGTTTTTAAACCATCACAGACTCAGTTTATTTAAAAAGTTGATCTTAGCCTTTAGGACGAACAATGTGAGGTCTTTTTTGAAGTGCATTTTTTATTTGATTTTGTTGGACCTGTAGGAGATTGTCCTGTTCTTGTTGCAGCTCTGCTGGAGGGTTATTTTCTTGGTGTTTGTGGTGGTGGTGGTGGTGATGGTGGGGCCTTTGTTCCCATTTTGGTTTATTTAGTATATGATGTACTTTACATCCATTTCAATAATGTGAACATTTCCATTTTTGTCGTAAAATACTGCTGTAACAATGTAAATGGACGCTGAATAAACATACTTAAATGGATATTTAAGTATTTAAGTACATATTTAAATGGATGTAAAGTACATCAAATAAACCAAAATGGGAACAAAGACCCCACCACCACCACCACCACAAACACCAAAAAAATAACCCTCCAGCAGAGCTGCAACAATAAACAGAGCAAGATCAGGATGAATACATGATTCAGTTTCTCACATTTTCAGTTATCAAAAGCCTGGGTCCTGGCATCCATGTGGATGTTACTTTGACACGTACCACCTACCTCAGCATTGTTGCAGACCATGTTCACCCTTTGATGAAAACTGTATTCCCTGATGGCTGTGTCCTCTAAAGAAGTAGATTTGTTTAAATCATGAGCTGTCAGAAGTGGGATTCGAACCCATAAACTGCTTAATCTTTTCACATTATTATGTATTGTAAATGTACTGACTGTAACCCATCTGCTGCACTGTACACTTTGTCACTAGGCTGTAAACCAAAAATCAATAGAAAGGGAGCCCCATATGAGATCTCCAACTGACCAAATAATGTTTTTGGGTGGACCATTCTTAGCACTGTAACAGCACTAGCATGTTAGGGTGTGTTTTCTCTACTATGAGTGTATTAGGTACAGCCTTCTTGTTGGGTTTTTAACTGACTGGATTATTTATTAAGAATAATAATTATTCTCTAAGAACTCAAACCCTGTTTGTGCTCGTTGTAGGCTATTCAATTGTCCACTAGATGGCATAATATGAATACAGTTAGAAAGTAAAACGATGTCTGTTTCGAGCAAAGTTTCATCGCATGCTGACCTGTGTGGAATACAACTGATGTATGTAGCACTAAGAAATGTTTCTTAAGGGTTCTTTTAGGTGTTCTTGGTAGAACTGTTTCTACTTGAAGAACCATTTAGTATAATTTAAGGTTCTTTGCTAACTCAATTTGATTTTTATGGATTTTTTTATTTTGCCACATATAAATGCACATAACATTTTAATGAAAAGCAACGCATAATATAGAAAAGAGTACGTGAGCTTAAACATGTTGCACCCTCACTTTATAATGCAGCATCAACACTCTGTTAGTACATTACAATTTACAAAGGGCAAAGGAAAGTTTTGTGTAAGGGGAATTAGCTCAAATGGTAGAGCGCTCGCTTAGCATGCGAGAGGTAGTGGGATCGATGCCCACATTCTCCAGTATAGAAACATTATGATCATTTTGCAATCTGAAAAGATGAAATTTCGGTCAAATTCGTTGCAGCATCAACCATAAGGCTAGTCTGTCCGTATTACAATGTCAGTAACGCCCTATTTACGCTCAAACAGTTTTGTTTACATACCTTTTTTGTTTTGTTTTGACAGAAACGCATGAACTTATAATTTTTTATAATGTTTTATTATTTGACACTGTTACAATTGATACATTATAAAGTATTGTACATATTTAAGTTCGGTGGCATAATTGGCTTGCTTTTAAAAACGACTACAGTGCGCCATCTACAGGCCATTCTTGGTACGTCTTGTTAAAACGTAGCCAATGGAAAACTGGTGCCCACACTTCTGTGGCTTGGGATCTACTATTTCAGTCAACAGGTCATCGGGATCTACTTTTTAAAAAGGTTGGTCTCATCATTTTTCAAGAATGCTTTAAAGCTTTTTTAAATGCGCTTCATTTGCCTGTATTGATATTCAGCATTACAGGGCAAGCGTGGGTCCAGTGTCACGAACACTGGGCTCAAGACAAAAATACACCCTGGACAGGGCGCGTCAAACCATCGCAAAGCATCACACACTAATTTATCCACTCACTCACACATACAGGTGCAATTTAGAGCAGCAGTTACACCTACTGGCACATTTTCAGACCCGGAGGAAAGCCACGCATACATGGTGAGTATACACCGATCAGCCATAACATTAAAACCACCTCCTTGTTTCTACACTCACTGTCCATTTTATCAGCTCCACCATATAGAAGCACTTTGTAGTTCTACAATTACTGACTGTAATCCATCTGTTTCTCTACATGCTTTTTTATCCCCCTTTTATGCTGTTCTTCAATGGTCAGGACTCTCCTGTGTTGTGCTGGTATGAGTGGATAAGACATAGCAGCGCTGCAGGTTTTTAAACACCTCACTGTCACTGCTGGACTGAGAATAGTCCACCAACCAAAAACATTCAGCCAACAGCGCCCTGTGGGAAGTGTCCTATGACCACTGATGAAGGTCTAAAAGATGACCAACTCAAACAGCAGCAATAGATGAACGATCGTTTCTGACTGTCTCTACAAGGTGGACCAACTAGGTAAGAGTGTCTAATAGAGTGGACAGTGAGTGGACACGGTATTTAAAAACTCCAGCAGCGCTGCTGTGTCTGATCCACTCATACCAGCACAACACACACTAACACACCAACACCATGTCAGTGTCACTGCAGTGCTGAGAATGATCCACCACCTAGATAACACCTGCTCTGTGGTGGTCATGTCAATAATTGTAGAACTACAAAGTGCTTCTATATGGTGAGTGGAGCTGATAAAATGGACAGTGAGTGTAGAAACAAGGAGGTGGTTTTAATGTTATGGTTGATTAGTGTAAACTCTCACACTGTTGTATGTGCTTGCATGACTGCAGGACGCGTTTGTCAGCGCATTACCGTAATATCCATAAAATGTGTCCTTGCGATTTCAGTGCAGAAAAGTTTGTGTAGAGACTGCAGCAGCGGATACTGTGTTTGTTTTGATTTTGAGGTCATACTTTATTAACAAGGTAAGTTTATTTTTTAAAGAAAAGTTTGTGTATATTAGCTTCTGGATATTTTCGGATGCTACGGACAAAACTGTGTTGTACTGCTATGATGATACGATTATGTTCCAAACCCTTTTAGACTCTTCCACCACCGTTAGCGCTTCTCTCAGTTAGTTCAGCTCATTAAATATATTATCCACAGTATCGCTTACTTTTACAAACCCAGTTTCAAGGTTTAGACAGAAGGGAAAATGTCAATGTAAATAGACAGCAGTTTGTAAAAGATGTTATTTATATTCTAGCATACAAACATACATCGCTCCAAAATATGAATGAACGCTTCAACCAGGGTTGCCAGATTGCGCATTTAAAAGCCCGCCAAAATGCATGGAAAACCGCCCAACATACTCACGAAAAACAGCCGATAATCAGCGCTTAAACAATATTAAACCAGTTAAACATGACCTACTACTGCTGATATCTCACAAATCAGTGATTTATTATAAATTACATTATTAATGGCATATCTTTTCACATTATTATGTATGGTAGAGGGTTAAATATGTAAATTTGTTTAAAGCATGAGCTGTCAGAAGTGGGATTCGAACCCACGCCTTCAGGGAAGACTGCGACCTGAACGCAGCGCCTTAGACCACTCGGCCATCCTGACTAGCTGGGGTACCATTGATACCACCCTCGCCCCACATGGTCTAAGATTTGCACAAACTGCTTAATCTTTTCACATTATTATGTATGGTAGAGGGTTAAAGACGTAAATTTGTGTAAAGCATGAGCTGTCACAGTGCCTTAGACTGCTAAAACCATTCTGTCTAGCTTGGACACTGTTGACGCCACTCCTGCCCCACACAGACTAATATTTGTAGTCTGCTTAATCTTTTCACAAATTATTATGTTTGGTAAATTTACTGACTGTAACCCATTTGCTGCACTGTACACTTTGTCACTAGGCTGTAAACCATATATCAATAGAAAGGGAGCCCCATATGAGCACTCCAACTGACCAAATAATGTTTTTGGCACTGTAACGGCACTAGCATGTTAGGGTGTGTTTTCTCTGGTATGAGTGTATTAGGTACAGCCTTCTTGTTGGGTTTTTAACTGACTGGATTATTTATTAAGATTATTTATTATTTATTAAGAACTCAAACCCTGTTTGTGCTCATTGTAGGCTATTAAATCGTCCACTAGATAGCATAATATAAACACAGTTAGAAAGTAAAATGATGTCCATTACTAATGAATAAATAAATGTCTGTTATTAATAAAGCTACTTTGAATCTTGAATCTACTATCAAAGTTTCATCGCATGCTGACCTCTGTGGAATACAACTGATGTATGTAGTACTAAGAAGTGTTTCTTAAGGGTTTTTTGGTGACTTTTATTTTTAACCAGGCAGTGTATGTTAAAGTTTGTAATTCAAGTCACATCCTTGTGGACACATCCTTGTGAGGATTGAAGTGTCTTGCAGAGCCTGGATAGCTCAGTCGGTAGTGCATCAGACTTTTAATCTGAGGGTCCAGTGTTCAAGTCCCTGTTCGGGAGAGTTGTTTCTTACTGCATTAGGTAAGCGGTAATGTCCTGTACTACATGGTTTGTTTAGAATGATGAAGAATTTGTACTTTGTGAGTTTTTTGTAAGTGAACTAGCATGTACTTGATAAGCTTGAAATAATAGCACACTGTATGTGTTAACATGTTCTCCACACCAACTAGTTGTACGCCCAGCTGTTTCAAACAGACTGTAGTAAATAAAGGACCGTTTAAATCTATAATTACATTTACATTTTACATTTTCTGCATTTAGCAGACGCTCTCATCCAGAGCGACTTACAGAAGTGCTTCCATAGTAAACATTTCATTTCTCAAGTTTTAGTAAACAACAGTCGAAGAACACAAATCTGCTGAAACCTGTTAGAACCAGTGGGTTTTTTTTTTTTTGGAAATGGAAAAAAAATGTTAGTAAATAAGTACAAGTCAGCTTAAGTGCTTAGTAAAAAGGTGGGTTTTTAATCGTTTTTTAAAGACAGCAAGAGACTCAGATGTTCGGACGGACAGAGGAAGTTCATTCCACCACTTGGGTGCTAGAACAGAGAAGAGCCTTGATGCTTGTCTTCCTTTAGTCCTGGGTGGAGGATCAAGTCGGGCGAGACTAGTGATTCGGAGGTTGCGTGGTACAGAGCGGGGGTTTGATTAGACTGCGAAGGTAGCTTGGGGCTGGTCCATTTTTGGCTTTGTAGGCGAGCATCAGTGTTTTAAGCTGAATGCGTTCAGCTACAGGAAGCCAGTGAAGAGAACGCAGCAGTGGGGTGATGTGGCAGTGTTTGGGCTGGTTAAAAACCAGACGGGCAGCTGCATTTTGAATGAGCTGCATAGGAGTGGTAGGAGAAGCCATGGGAGGCTATGACCTTACCCAGAGAGCGGGTGTAGATAGAGAAAAGAAGTGGGCCAAGTACAGAGCCCTGAGGAACACCGGTTGAGAGAGTGCATGGGGGAGATATGGATCCCCTCCATGACACTTGGTAGGAGTGCCCTTCGAGGTAGGAGGCCATCCATTGCCATGCTGAACCTGTTACTCCAAGGCTGGAGAGAGTGCACAGGAGAATGCTGTGATTCACTGTGTCGAAGGCTGCAGAGAGGTCAAGAAGAATGAGGACCGATGACAGTTTGGCTGCTTTGGCTGCATGAAGCTTCTCAGTAACAGCTACAAGTGCTGTTTCCGTAGAATGCGCTGCCTTGAAGCCAGACTGGTACGGATCGTGGAGGTCATTCTGAGTAAGAAAGGAAGATAGTTGGTTATAGACAGCACGTTCAAGAATTTTGGATAGAAAAGAGAGGAGTGAGACAGGTCTGTAGTTGTTAATGTCTGTAGTGTCTAGTGTAGGTTTCTTAAGAAGGGGAATAACCTGAGCCTTCTTAAACGCAGCAGGGACAACACCTGATGTCAGGGAGTTGTTGATGATGAGTGTGATGAAGGGGATTAGGTCCTGTGAGATGTCTTTAAGGATGGTGGATGGTATAGGGTCGAGTGTGCATGTAGTGGGATTGCTGGATGAGAGGAGCTGTGCAACCTCATCCATGGTGAGTGGGGTGAAGCTGGTGAGTGTGTTGGTGGGTTGAGGGTCAGTTGAAAGTGGGTCAGTCGGAGAGAAGGATTGATTGATTTTGTCAATCTTGTCCTGAAAGAATGTTGCAAAGTCAGTAGCAGTAAGAGAGGCAGATGGGGGAGGAGGAAGAGGGTTCAGAAGAGAGGAAAAGATAGCATGAAGCTTACGTGGGTCAGCAGCAGATTGTTCAAGCTTGGCTTTGTAAAAAGATGTTTTTGATGCAGTCACATCGGATGAGAACCTGGACAGCAGATCGTGGTAGGAGTGGAGATCAACACCAAGCTTAGATTTTCTCCACTTTCTCTCAGCTGCCCTTAATTCTCTTCTGTTGCTGCGCAATGCATCTGAAAGCCAAGGAGCAGGGTGAGAAGGTTTTCCTCGTTTAAGGGTAAGAGGACAGCTGATCGAGGACAATATTAAACCAGTTAAACATGGCCTACTACTGCTGATATCTTACAAATCAGTGATTATAAATCACATTACATTCACATTATTATGTATGGTAGAGGATTAAAGATGTAAATTTGTACAAAGCATGAGATGTCAGAAGTGGGATTCGAACCCACGCCTCCAGGGAAGACTAAACGCAGCGCCTTAGACCGCTCGGCCATATTGACTAGCTAGAGTACCACAGATACCATCCTCGCCTCACAAGGAATAATATTTGTACAAATTCCTGAATCTTTTCACATTATTATGTATGGTAAATTTACTGACTGTAACCCATTTGCTGCACTGTACACTTTGTCACTACGCTGTAAACCATATATCAATAGAAAGGGAGCCCCATATGAGCACTCCAACTGACCAAATAATGTTTTTCGGGTGGACCATTGTTAGCACTGTAACGGCACTAGCGTGTTAAGGTGTGTTTTCTCTGGTATGAGTGTATTAGGTCCAGTTTTCTTGTTGGGTTTTTAACTGACTGGATTATTTATTAAGATTATTTATTATTTTTTAAGAACTCAAACCCTGTTGTGCACCACCCTTAGGCCAGACTTGGTACTCTGGTCCCCTTCATTGAAGTCTGTATACATCACAGAGCTCACAGTTCCATGGGAGAATTCAACAGAAGAGGCCTATGAGCGCAAGAAACTGCGCTACACAGAACTGGCAGCAGATGCTCAGCAATGAGGATGGAACGCGAAAGTCTATCCAGTTGAAGTGGGATGCAGAGGTTTTGTGGCTTCTTCCACCATCAGGCTGCTGAAAGAACTTGGCATCCATGGACAGGCTCTACGACAAACAATTAGATCAGTCTCTGAAGCGGCCGAAAGAAGCAGCCAGTGGATATGGATCAAGCGGAAGGACCATTGCTGGGCTCAAAGAGCATCGACAGCACCCGC
This sequence comes from Trichomycterus rosablanca, assembly GCF_030014385.1. Classification (NCBI taxonomy): domain Eukaryota; kingdom Metazoa; phylum Chordata; class Actinopteri; order Siluriformes; family Trichomycteridae; genus Trichomycterus; species Trichomycterus rosablanca. Next base: position 29,164 of record NW_026946996.1, on the reverse strand, counting down.
TCACTAATTCCCCCCACACCCCATCCCATTAGAGAACCCAGGTCACAACCCTCCAGGAGGAGGATGAACAAGGTATACGATTAGTGCTAGGCTTGACTCGGGGAAGAGGACACCCCCTGCCTTGCATAGTCCTGTGGGCTGCGCCACTTAAATAACCAGGCAATTCTCATGATTGGGTATGGGACACAAGCTCAGGTTTGATCATCCTGTAGCTGTATCGAACCCACGCCTCCAGGGGAGACTGCGACCTGAACGCAGCGCCTTAGACCGCTCGGCCATCCTGACTAGCTGAGTCATCCTCAACACCACCCCCACCCCACACGGACTAATATTTTTATATACTCAGAATGTGGCTCCGCCCATCCCGCCACTCACCAACCCAACTACTAGAGGACCAACACTGGTTCTAAACCACCACCAGGTGAGAACCACCCTGAGGAAAGTCAATGCAAGCAAAGCAGCAGATCCAGATGGAGTTCCCGGCCGGGTGCTGAAAGCATGTGCCGACCAGCTTACAGTGGTGTTTACCAGCATATTCAACCTCTCACTCCAACAAGCTGCTGTCCCAACGTGTCTCAAATCCTCCACCATCGTTCCAGTACCCAAGAAATCAGCTTCATCATGCCTGAATGACTATCGTCCAGTGGCTCTAACACAACACCCATAGTCATGAAATGCTTCAAGAAGCTGGTGCTTTCACACATCAGAACAGTCATCCCATGTGGCCTGGACATGTATCAGTTTGCCTACCGACCAAATCGCTCAACAGAGGACGCCATAACAACAGCACTCAACACCGCGCTGACACATTTGGAGGAACTTGACAGCGATGTGAGGATTTTATTTGTGAACTTCAGCTCCGCATTTAACACGATCATCCCCAATAAACTGGTCAGCAAATTGGTGAACCTGGGCCTGAATTCCTCAATGTGCACATGGATTATGGATTTTCTCACTGGACGTCCACAAAAGGTCAAAATTGGCAACCACACCTCCACCACCCTCATCCTAAACACAGGAACGCCGCAGGGTTGTGTGATAAGCCCTATGCTTTTCACACTTTTTACACAGGACTGTACCACCATTCACAATTCCAACAGAATAATTACAATTTCAGATGACACAACTATAGTTGGACTGATCTCCAACAATCAGGAAATGGCTTACAGGCAGGAGGTAGCTCACTTGTCTGATTGGTGTACATTAAACAACCTGGCTCTTAACACCTCTAAGACAAAGGAGATCGTCATTGACTTTTGAAGAACAAAGGAGATAAACCACCTCCCCCTGCACATCCATGGAAACAAGGTGGAGATGGTGAAAAGCCTGAAATTCCTCAGAGTCTACGTGTCTGACAAGCTGACGTGGACCGTTAACACCTCACACCTGATTAAGAAGGCTCAACAAAGACTCTTCTTTCTCAGGAAGCTGAAAAAGGCCAAACTATGGCAGAACCTACTAGTAAACTTTTACAAGAGCACAATAGAAAGTATTCTGACCAGCAATTTCACAGAGTGGTATTCAAGCTGCACTGCCGCCGAGTGTAAGGATCTGCATCGCGTAGTGAAAACAGCTCAATGGATTTTTATTGTTCTTTCTTTTTTTTGTGATTACTACTACTGTCTTTCTTCTACTGCTGCTACTCTATTGGAGAGATGCCACTCGAAATTGCATTGTACTTGTGTATAGTGACAATAAAGATTCTATTCTATTCTTCTATTCTATGCTGCATTATAAAACGAGGGTGCAACGTCTTTGAGCTCACGTACTCTTTTCTATATTATGCGTTGTTTTTGAACCATCACAGACTCAGTTTATTTAAAACGTTGATCTTAGCCTTTAGGACGAACAATGTGAAGTGAACAAAGACCCCACCACCACCACCACAAACACCAACAAAATAACCCTCCAGCAGAGCTGCAACAATAAACAGAGCAAGATCAGGATGAATACATGATTCAGTTTCTCACATTTTCAGTGATCAAAAGCCTGGGTCCTGGCATCCATGTGGATGTTACTTTGACACGTACCATCTACCTCAGCACTGTTGCAGACCATGTTCACCCTTTGATGAAAACTGTATTCCCTGATGACTGTGTCCTCTAAAGAAGTAGATTTGTTTAAATCATGAGCTGTCAGAAGTGGGATTCGAACCCACGCCTCCAGGGGAGACTGCGACCTGAACACAGTGCCTTAGACCACTCGGCCATCCTGACCTGAATGCACATTATGAAAGACAATTTTCCTCAACACCCCCACATCGCCACAGATTTGTACGAACTGCTGAATCTTTTTACATTATTATGTATTTTAGAGGGTTAAAGACATAAGTTTGTATAAAGCACTAGCAGTCAGAAGTTCAAACCCACGCCTCAATGAGAGACTGTGACCTGAACGCAGCTCGTTAGACCGCATCCTGACTAGCTTGGGTACCATCGACACCACCCTCGCCCCACACGGACTAATATTTGTACGAGCTTTTCACATTATTATGTACAGTAAATGTACTGACTGTAACCCATTTGCTGCACTGTACACTTTGTCACTAGGCTGTAAACCATATATCAATAGAAAGGGAGCCCCATATGAGCACTCCAACTGACCAAATAATGTTTTTTGGATGGACCATTGTTAGCACTGTAACGGCACTTGCATGTTAGGGTGTGTTTTCTCTGGTATGAGTGTATTAGGTACAGCCTTCTTGTTGGGTTTTTAACTGACTGGATTATTTATTAAGATTATTTATTATTTTTTAAGAACTCAAACCCTGTTGTGCTCGTTGTTTGCCTATTAGTTCCTCGTTGCCTTGTTGCTGTAGCTCAAGCAGCTTGTTCTGTTGAAACTGTGACTGTAGTCTATCAGGGAGCAGTGGCTGAGCATTGGGAAGCCATGCTTCGCACAACTCTGCGTTGTGGCTGTAGCAACCCCGGTTCGAATCCAAGTCACGGCCCTGTCTTTTTGTATGCCGTGCTTCAAAGGTTTCTATTCTCTCCTCGGGCAAGAGAACCATAGTCAAACAGGGGCCAGTGGCGCAATGGATAATGCGTCTGACTACGGATCAGAAGATTCTAGGTTCGACTCCTGGCTGGCTCGGTTTCCTTATGCCTTTTTTTGTCTCTCTAACTCCTTGTGTATGGAGCACCAACAATGCATCCAACAATGGAGGTCTTGTCAAAGTGAAAAAGACTTGTCAGAGCGGAAAGAAGTGGCTGATGCTGTTGGAACTATGACTGCAATCTATCAGGGAGCAACCGACATGAACCACCAGTGGCAGACTGCTGGGAAGCCGTGATCGTATAGTGGTTAGTACTCTGCGTTGTGGCTGCAGCAATCCAGGTTCGAATCCGGGTCACGGCACTGTCTTTTCATATGCCGTGCTACGAAGGTTTCTATTCTCACCTTGTTCTAACTCCTTGTGTATGGTTCTCTGTACCCCAGATCCAACAATGCAGGTCTTGTCAAGGTGACAAAGACTTGGTAGAGCGGAAAGAAGTGGCTGATGCTGGCACCAGCCGATACTGAGCTTTGCAGTTTCCCATATGGTCTAGTGGTCAGGTTTCCTGGTTTTCACCCAGGTGGCCCGGGTTTGACTCCCAGTATGGGAATTGCCTTCTATGATTGGACTTGAGCAAAACTTTGCCCATTACTTCCTCTGCGCCTTGTTGCTGTAGCTCAAGCAGCTTTTTCTGTTGGAACTATGACTGCAGTCTATCAGGGGGCAGCCGACATGAGCCACCAGTGGCAGACTGCTGGGAAGCCGTGGTCGTATAGTGGTTAGTACTCTGCGTTGTGGCCGCAGCAACCCAGGTTCGAATCTGTGTCACGGCCCTGTCTTTTCGTATGCCATGCTTCGAAGGTTTCTATTCTCTCTCTTTTTTTGTCTCTCTAACTCCTTGTGTATGGCTCTCTGTACCCCAGATCCAACAATGCAGGTCTTGTCAAGGTGACAAAGACTTGGCAGAGCAGAATGAAGTGGCTGATTCTGGCGTCAGCCGGTGCTGAGCCTTGCAGTTTCCCATATGGTCTAGCGGTCAGGATTCCTGATTTTTACCCAGGTTTTCGACTTCCAGTATGGGAATTGGCCTTTATGATTGGACTCGAGCAAAACTCTGTGTATTAGTTCCTCGGCGCCTTGTTGCTGTAGCTCAAGCAGCTTACAGTTCAAATCTTAGGCCATGTGGGGGTGTTGAGGAAAATTGGCATTGGTAACGTGCAAGCAAGTCAGGATGGCCAAGCAGTCGTTCAGCTCGCAGTCTCCCCTGGAGCCGTAGGTTTGAATTCCCCTTCTGACAGCTCATGCTTTATACCTTCAAAATGGGAACAAAGATGCAAATGCACATAAGGTATTACAGTTACATATAATCACAAACACCCCACCACCACCATTAAAAAGAAAACCCTCCAGCAGCACTGCAACAAGAACAGAAGAATCTCCTACAAGTCCAACCAAATCAAAGAGAATGCACTTCATAAAAGATCTCATCCCCGAATATGGCTGCATGTTGGCACTGTCGGCTGACTGAGACTTTTTGAACTGCACTATTTTGGCCCTTACATAAAGCAGCATCAACCCTTAAGTCCGCCTGTCAGTGGTACAAAGACAGTTATGCAGCATTAACGCTCTGCTCTGTCAGTACATTACAATTTGCAAAGGGTAAAAGAGGTTCATAGTAGGGGGAATTAGCTCAAATGGTAGAGCGCTCGCTTAACATGTGAGAAGTAGCGGTATTGATGCCCGCATTCTCCAGTGCAGAAACATTATGATCATTTAAGGCATCATGTAATATGAAACTTTTTGCGTCAATGCTCACTGAAACGCAGCATCAAAATTTACAATGTTACAATGACATTTACGCTCAATTTTCACTCAAATCATTTTTACATTTTTTTAAAGATTTTTTAAAAATCATTTTTGATTTTTAAATTGCCAAACGCAATAACTTGTAATTTTTCAATTTTGAAATGTTTTTGGTTAAAGCAGCGGTACGTGACATTTTGTTGGTTTTTCATCTGGTGAACTGTTTTGTAAAAGATGAACAGCTGAAACTCACGACATCCCCTTTAAATGCAGCATCAACCCTTAAGTCAGTCTGTCAGTGGTACAAAGACAGTTATTATTTTTTTCAGTTCGTCCTAAAAGCTGGGATGAACATTTTAAATAAACTGAGTCTGTGATGGTATAAAAGCACCACATAATATAGAAAGGAGTACGTGAGATTAAACACGTTGCACTCCTACTTAATGCAGCATCAATGCTCTGTTAATCCATTAAAAGGGTAAAGGATAGATTTTGTAATAGAAAACTAAGACTAACTAGGACTAAGATTTGTACGAACCGTAATATCTTTTCACATTATTATGTATGGTAGTGGGTTAATGACATAAATTTGTATCAAGTATGTGCTGTCAGAAGTGGGATTCGAACCACTCAGCCATCCTGACTAGCCAGGAAATGATTAATACCACTCTCACCCCACACGGATTGAGATTTGTACTAACTCCTTAATCTGTAACCCATTTGCTGCACTGTACACTTTGTCACTAGGCTGTAAATCATATATCAATAGAAAGGGAGCCCCATATGAGCACTCCAACTGACCAAATAATGTTTTTGGGTGGACCATTGTTAGCACTGTAACGGCACTAGCGTGTTAGGGTGTGTTTTCTCTGGTATGAGTGTATTAGGTACAGCCTTCTTGTTGGCTTTTTAACTGACTGGATTATTTGTTACGAACTCAAACCCGGTTTGTGCTTGTTGTAGGCTATTCAATCGTCCACAAGATTGAATAATATAAATACAGTTAATATTGTATTATATAATAGAATGACTATAAAGCTGAGTCTGAGCTTAAACACTTGCACCCTGACTTTATAATGCAGCATCAATGCTCTGTTAGTACATTAGTAAAGGTGGGGTTTTCATAAGGGGAATTAACTCAAATTGTAGAGCACTCGCTTAGCATGCAAGAGGTAGTGGGATCGATGCCCACATTCTCCAGTGCAGAAACATTATGATCATTTGGCAGCAACTCGGAATCTGAAATGATAAAATTAAGGCGAAATTCGTTGCAGCATTAATCTTTAGGCCAGTCTGTCAGTGTTACCATGTCATTAACGCCCTATTTACTCTTAAACAGTTTTATTTACATACCTTTTTTGTTTTGTTTTGACAGAAACGCATGAACTTATAATGCTACAGTATTAAAATGCATCAGAGTTTTATTTCTTAGTTTCTGCTATTGATATAACTGAAATGATATTATTGTTATCTTTTTTATTTACTTTTTGAATTTTTTTTTTAAAAAAGACTCACGGTGATCATTACCAGGATAAAACAGGCAGTGAATGAATGAATGTATTCCATAATAAGAAACAATAAGAACATCCATCTTACCACCAGGTGGTGGAAGTGTGATTGTGTGGGGATGCTTTGACATTTGGGTGACTTCATGGGAGTCTTAATCGATTGAACCAGGAATAATGAACCACTGCCCTGATTCTCAGTGCTGAGAATCATCCACTATCTAAATAATACCTGCTCTGTGGTGGTCCTGTGGGGGTCCTGACCATTGAAGAACAGAGTGAGCAGTCTAGAGTCAGTAATTGTAGAACTACAAAGTGCTTCTATATGGTAAGTGGAGCTGATAAAATGGACAGTGAGTGTAGAAACAAGGAGGTGGTTTTAATGTTATGGTTGATTAGTGTAAACTCACACACTGTTGTTGTATGTGCTTGCACGACTGTAGGACGAGTTCTCAGTGCATTACCGTAATATCCATAAAATGTGTCCTTGAGATTTCAGTGCAGAAAAGTTTGTGTAGAGACTGCAGCAGCGGATACTGTGTTTGTTTAGAAATTGTGGTCATACTTTTTTCAACAAGGTAAGTTTATTAAAATAAACGTTTTTTGTATATTAGCTTCTGGATATTTTCGGATGCTACGGACAAAACTGTGTTGTACTGCTATGATGATACGACTATGTTCCAAACCCTTTTAGACTCTTCCACCACCGTTAGCGCTTCTCTCAGTTAGTTCAGCTCATTAAATATATTATCTACTGTATCCCTTATCTTTACAAACCCAATTTCAAGGTTTAGACAGAAGAGAAAATGTCAATGTAAATATACAGCAGTTTGTAAAAGATGTTATTTATATTCTAGCATACAAACATACATCGCTCCAAAATATGAATGAACGCTTCAACCAGGGTTGCCAGATTGCGCATTTAAAATCCCGCCGAAATGCATGGAAAACCGCCCAACATACTCACGAAAAACAGCCGATAATCAGCGCTTAAACAATATTAAACCAGATAAACATGACCTACTACTGCTGATATCTCACAAATCAGTGATTATAAACTATTAATGGCATTTGAAATAATGAATGGCATTTGCAATAATTAAAAACTAAGACTAAGAAGTCTTAAGAAGTGTTTCTTTAGGGTTTTTTGTGTTCTTGCTAGAACTGTTTCTACTTGAAGAACTATTTAGTATAATTCAAGGTTCTTTGCTAACTCAATTAGATTTCTATAGATTATTTTATTTTGCCACATATAAATGCACATAATATTTAAGGACTGGAAAACAATCGTGCAACTGACACAGGAAAAAAGGAAAAAGGTGAAAGAAAGGAATCTGTTTGTGATCTACCTGCTAAATTCTCCTCCTGAGATGTTTTTCTTTGTGTGTGTAAGCAGCAACATACTTCAGCTAAAACTTTATATAATCGCCTTCAAGAGAGCCGAAACAGAAATAAAATTTTTTTATATTAATTGAATTTCTACAGGACAACATATGTTAAAGTTTGTAATTTAAGTCACATGCTTGTGAGGATTAAATCAATTTCCAGATCCTGTATAGTTCAGTCGGTAGAGCATCAGACTTTTAATCTGAGGGTCCAGGGTTCAAGTCCCTGTTTGGGTGAGTTGCTTTAGGTAAGAGGTAATGTCCCGTACTACATGGTTTATTTAGAATGATGAAGAATTTGTACTTTGTGAGATATTTCTAAGTAAAATAGCATGTACTTGATAAGCTTGAAATAATTGCACACTGTATGTGTAACATGTTCTCCACACCAACTAGTTGTTTTAAACAGACTGTAGTAAATAAAGGATCGTTTAAATCTATATTTATGTGCAGCCTAATAATGCACTGAGTTTTAGATATTAATACCCACATATTTTATGTTGAATGACATGCATCATAATTTCAGTTCTTGCTTCACAGAGCCGCTTTGTTATTGCTCTGCACTAAACAGTTGGTATATCCTGCACTATTTTGGCCCGTCATGCAGCATCAACCCTTAAGTCAGTCTGTCAGTGGTACAAAGACAGTTACGATCTGGTTCAGTTCGTCCTAAAGGCTGCGATAAACGTGAGTATGTGAGCTTAAACACGTTGAACCCCCACTTTATAATGCAGCATCAATGATCTGTTAGTACATTACAAAGGGTAAAGGAGAGTTAAGGAAAATTAGCTCAGATGGTAGAGTGCTCGCTTCGCATGCAAGAGGTAGCGGGATCGATGCCCGCATTCTCCAATGCAGAAAAGTTACGATAATTTAAAGGCATCACGTAATATGAGACTCGTTACGTCACTGCTCACTGAAACATTGCGTCAGATACGAGGGCAGTTTTCGCTCTATTTTCATTCATCGTTTAGTTTTAAGACCTTTATTATTTTTTTAAATTGACAAACATGCAATAACTTTAAAACAATCTTGAAACAAATCTTTTCACATTATTATGTATGGTAGAGGGTTAAAGATGTAAATTTGTATAAAGCATGAGCTGTCAGAAGTGAGATTCAAACCCACGCCTCAATGAGAGACTGTGACCTGAACGCAGCGCCTTAGACCGTATCCTGACTAGCTTGGGTACCGTTGACACCACATCATGTATCAATAGCATATGAGCACTCCAACTGACCAAATAATGTTTTTGGGTGGATCATTCTTAGCACTGTAACGGCACTAGCATGTTAGGGTGTGTTTTCTCTGGTATGAATGTATTAGGTACAGCCTTCTTGTTGGGTTTTTAACTGACTGGATTATTTATTAAGAACTCAAACCCTGTTTGTGCTGGTTGTAAGGCTATTCAATCGATCACTAGATGGCATAATATGAATACAGTTAGAAAGTAAAACGATGTCGCATGCTGACCTGTGTGGAATACAACTAATGTATGTAGTACTAAGAAGTGTTTCTTAAGGGTTTTTTTGGTGTTCTTGCTGGAACTGTTCTATAGGACAACGTATGTTAAAGTTTGTAATTCAAGTCACATCCCTGTGAGGATTAAAGCAGCTTGCAGAGCTCGGATAGCTCAGTCGGTAGAGCATCAGACTTTTAATCTAAAAGTCGTTTATTACTGCATTAGGTAAGTGGTAATGTCCCGTACTACATGGTTTGTTTAGAAAGATGAAGAATTTGTACTTTGTGAGATATTTCTAAGTGAAGTAGCATGTACTTGATAAGCTTGAAATAATAGCACACTGTATGTGTAACATGTTCTCCACACCGACTAGTTGTACGCCCAGTTGTTTCAAACAGACTGTAGTAAATAGAGAACAGTTTAAATCTATATTTATGTGCAGCCTAATAATGCGCTGAGTTTTACATATTAATACCCACATATTTTTTGTTGCCTTAAAGACTCACTTAAATCCTGATCTAATTGTTGATGCTGCATTTCATTAAGCGATGCCGCAACAAGTTTCATATTACATGTTACCCTTAAATAATCATAAGGTATCTGCACTGGAGAATGCGGGCATCGATCCCACTACCTCTCGCATGCTAAGCGAGCGCTCTAACTTTTCTTTTTCATGTATCTACTGATATTTTACTGGATCTGGATAATGTTTCCTTGTTTAATAAAACCATTATGCTTATTTAGCTTTAATTAGCTTTAATTATTAAAGAGTTAATAAGATAGTGATGGTGAAACTAAAAACCTTTTATTACCATCACTAAATGTTTTTACCATCACAACAAGTTGTGTCGGTAATGGCATGTTGAGGTAATGACAGTTTTTACTTAGGGAAAAAAGTAAACAGCTAGTATACGATGTACTTTACATACATTTAAATAATGTGAACATTTCAATTGTAAAATACTGCTGTAACAATGTAAATAGACGCTGAATAAACATACTTTATGAACAGGATGAATACATGATTAAATTTCTCACATTTTCAGTGATCAAAAGCCTGGGTCCTGGCATCCATGTGGATGTTACTTTGACAAGTACCACCTACCTCAGCATTGTTGCAGACCATGTACACCCTTTGATGAAAACTGTATTCCCTGATGGCTGTGTCCTCTAAAGAAGTAACTTTGTATAAAGCAGGAGTTATCAGAAGTGGGATTCGAACTGGCCATCCAGAAATGTCTGTAAGGTAACAATGCCAATTACCAACAACACCCCCACATGGCCAAAGATTTGTACAAACTGCTGAATCTTTTCACATTATTATGTTTGTTAGAGGGTTAAAGACATAAATTTGTATGAAGCACTAGCAGTCAGAAGTGGGATTCCAACTCACGCCTCCATGGGACACTGTGACCTGAACTCAGCATTTTAGACCGCATCCTGACTAGCTTGGGTACCATCGACACCACCTTCACCCCACACGGACTAATATTTGTACGAACTGCTTAATCTTTTCACATTATTATGTATGGTAAATGTACTGAATGTAACCCATTTGCTGCACTGTACACTTTGTCACTAGGCTGTACACTGTAAGCCCGGATAAGTTCAATCTACTTAAAAAATTTGAGGAAACCGGTTGCCTTAAAAAAGTTAAGTAATGTATAATGAAAACTTGAGTTAGCATAACTTAAAACATTAAGTTATTACACCTAAAAGGCAAGTTGATTAAACTTTCTATTTTTTGTTATACCAACTGCTTTTCCCAATAATTCTACTTATTATCTTGAGCTCAATGGAAAAAACTATTGATTTCTTCTTAGTTTTCATGTTAATTACATTTTAAATATGAATTACAAATGTTTATAGAAAAACAGACACAATTATAAAATTATTTTTCTTTATTTCACTTCAGAAGTATTTACTTAAAATACAACATGTCAAGAAAACATCTTTAAAACTGTACAAACTGTATATAAAGTTCTGATGAAACACAAACAGCTCCTCACAGTAACATGAACCTGTAAAACAACAAAAAGAAACAAGAAACAGAAGTATTAAAATCAACATTAATAGCATTAATTTAAGGATTAAAATAAAGCAAGCCAGCACACTCTTTGCTTCGTATGAAGACTAGCATGCTAACATGCTAGCATGTAGCCTAAATACGGCAAATAAAGCAGCGCTGTTTGATTATTTATTTAGTGTCAACATTAAGATCATTTATTTTAAACAAAATTGTTAAGTGAAGTACAACACTTACCAAAATTAGACGGAAGATGAAAAAGCCCCATCAGACTGGTGTACATGCTACTCAAAAATAGCATAATGAGAAAGAAAATGTTTGTCCACTTAGTTTAACAAAGGTTCCACTTCACAAAATACATTTCAGGAAGACAAGTTTACTTTTGCAAAAAGCCTAAAATGAAAAGTAAAAAGTAATTTGCAACAACAGGTTACAAAAGTTAAAACAAATGGCTGCCTGATTCACCAACAGCAAGCTGAAAAAAGGCGGACTTACATGTAAATGGGGGCGTTTTTCTGTTTTATTACCTTAACTTAACTTTTTTAAGTTAATCTGATAGAAAAGTAATTTTTTTTGTTTAGTAAATTTAAACCGTTTAGCACATTTAAATGTGTACTCAAATTAGTACAATGTACTCTGCATTTTATAGTAGAGCAAAAAAACAATTTATGTATGTTGTACTAAAAATTTTTGATTAAATATAAAGTCCGGGCTTACAGTGTAAACCATATATCAATCGAAAGGGAGCCCCATATGAGATCTCCAACTGACCAAATAATGTTTTTTGAAAGGATTCTTTTTGTGTTCTTGGTAGAACTGTTTCTACTTGAAGAACCCTTTAGTATAATTCAAGGTTCTTTGCTAACTCAATTTGATTTTTATGGATTTTTTTTCTCTTGCCACATAAAAATGCACATAACATTTTAATGACTGGAAAACAATTGTGCAATTGATACAGAAAAAAAGGTGAAAGAAAGGAATCTGTTTGTAATCTACCTGCAAAATTCTCCTCCAGAGATGTTTTTCTTTGTGTGTAAACAGCAACAACCTTCACCAAAATTTTTTTATAATCGCCTTCAAGAGAGCCAGCACGGATCTTTACAGCCCAGTCGGTAGAGCATCAGACTTTTAATCTGAGGGTCCAGGGTTCAAGTCCCTGTTCGGGTGAGTTGTTTCTTACTGTGTTGGCTAAGCGGCATTGTCCCGTACTACATGGCTTGTTAAGAAAGTTAAAGAATTTGTACTTTGTGAGATATTTCTAATTGAAATAGCATGTACTTGATCAGCTTGAAACAATCGCATAGCGAATGTGTAACATGTTCTCCACACCAACTAATTGTACCCCCAGCCGTTTCAAACACACTATAGTAAAAAGAGGACCGTTTAAACTATAATTATGTGCAGCCTAATAATGCACTGAGTGCTTGTGCCTGTGCTGACTTGATCATTTAGAAACTACACACCCAGAAGCAGCAGCCACCTCACTGGCCTATAGTATGTCATCTATATTTTATTGTTCAGTGTTTTGTACTCGTCGAGTACTTTATGCCAATTTGTAAAGACAGTAAATAAGTCTCTATAGTTCTACCTAATGTTTAGTCATGTGATTTTCAAGTCCATGCAGACACAAGTACTACAATGAGCAATATAGAAATATAAAAAGTCATTCATTTGCATGAACAGTTAAAAGCTAATGAATGGATTGTTGGATGGATAATTGCATTTAGATTCCCTCGATTTTACTTTATGGTAAAAACCCTACACAGACAGAAGAACAAAATAAATAGTATGAAGACCATGTTTTTAACTACAGTGCGTTACAAGTCTAAATGTTATTCTCACAGGAAAATGTGCTTAAAAGTTTGCAATGCTTCTGCATTGGAGAATGCGAGCATCGATCCAGCTACCGCTCGCATGCTAAGCGAGCGCTCTACCATTGGAGCTGATTCCCTTTACGATGAATCCCCTTTAGCCTTTTGTAAATTGTAATGTACTATCAGAGCGTTGATGCTGCATTATAAAGTGAGGGTGCAACGTGTTTAAGCTCACATACTCTTTTCTGTATTATGCCTTGCTTTTAAACCATCACAGACTCCGTTTATCGCAGACTTTAGGACAAACTAAACCCAATCAAAACTGTCTTTGTACCACTGATAGACTGACTTAAGGGTTGATGCTGCATTTTAAAGGTGCTGTCGTGAGTTTCAGCTGTTCATCTTTTACAAAACAGTTTACCAGATGAAAAATCATTAAAGAGTCACGTACCGCTACTTTAACAAAAAGTCGTTTTAGATAAGACTCCGAGACATTTCAAAATTGGAGAATTATAAGTTATTGTGTGTTTGTGTAGCCCAATTAAAATCTGGGGACTACTAATATTTTGTTTATGTTAATTTATAACTAGTAAATAAGTTGTTTTTATTTGTTCTGTAAATAATGTTCTGGTTGTTTTATGCTGTTTAAAGTAAAGTGTATGTATAGCCCTCCCTTGATTTATTTTTAAGCCAATCAGCATGAACTGTCACAGGTCGGGAAAAGAGCGGGAGAAAGTGGGTGGAAAAGAAGAAAAAAGTGGAGAAAATAGCGTGATGTGAAACAAGTGTCATGTAAGCGGGTAAAACACCTGTTTAGGATTTATCTCTCTTGATGCATTAAGACAAACGGACAGTGAGTCTTATATTAACATCTTGCAGTCGATTAGTGACATTGTTTATGCTGTATCAGCTGTGAACTTCGTCTCTTGAGTTTTCGCGCATGGACATTGGAGGCAGTACGCTTCCTCAGCAACTGTGACGATTACAGTGGATTAAAAGCATCGGATTAACTCTGATTGTTTCATCCAAGATCAAAAGGAAAAAGACTGGTGGATTTTTTCTGTTTCATCCATGTAAACAAAGAACGTGGACAGCTCCACCACAACCGACCAAATATACTTCGTGATCTGTGCTGATTGGGACTATTAGGTTGGATCAGGCCTGCAATGGTAATTTTGGGTACCCTTTTTTTTTAGTTAGTTATTTTAGTTAGTTTAGTTACAGTGGGGCCAAAAAGTATTTAGTCAGCCACTGATTGTGCAGGTTCTCCTACTTAGAAAGATGAGAGAGGTCTGTAATTTTCATCATAGGTACACTTCAACTATGAGAGACAAAATGAGAAAAAAAAATCCAGGACATCACATTGTAGGATTTTTAAAGAATTTATTTGTAAATTATGGTGGAAAATAAGTATTTGGTCAATAACAAAAGTTCAACTCAATACTTTGTAACATAACCTTTGTTGGCAATGACAGGTTAAGGATGATCCTGACACTGCAGGATTTGAGTCCCTCTTGGCGTAGTGTGTTACTGATGGTAGCCTTTTTACTTTGGTCCCAGCTCTCTGCAGGTCATTCATCAGGTCCCTCCGTGTAGTTCTGGGATTTTTGCTCACCGTTCTCATGATAATTTTGACCCCACGGGATGAGATCTTGACCCCAAGGGAGATTATCAATGGTCTTGTATGTTTTCCATTTTCTTACAATTGTTCCCACAGTTGATTTATTCACACCAACCTGCTTGCCTATTGTAGATTTACTCTTCCCAGCCTGGTGCAGGTCTACAATTTTCTTCCTGGTGTCCTTCGACAGCTCTTTGGTCTTGGCCATGGTTGAGTTTGGAGTCTGACTGTTTGAGGCTGTGGACAGGTGTCTTTTATACAGATAACAAGGTCAAACAGGTGCCATTAATACAGGTAACGAGTGGAGGACAGAAGAGCTTCTTAAAGAATAAGTTACAGGTCTGTGAGAGCCAGAAATCTTGCTTGTTTGTTATTGACCAAATACTTATTTTCCACCATAATTTACGAATAAATTCTTTAAAAATCCTACAATGTGATTTCCTGGATTTTTTTTCTCATTTTGTCTCTCATAGTTGAAGTGTACCTATGATGAAAATTACAGACCTCTCTCATCTTTCTAAGTAGGAGAACTTGCACAATCAGTGGCTGACTAAATACTTTTTGGCCCCACTGTACCTAACTTAGGAGAGATTGATAATATTTTGAATATTACTGATGGTAATTTGAGTGAATCTGTATTATGACATTTTTGTAAAATATATTGGGGTTTGAAATGCATATTAATGATTGTGTAAATGAGTAAATAGTTAATTTGTTTAAGTATTATTAATGTGTACAAGTTTGGTATGTGAGTCAGGGATAATGTTAATACAGCTACTGTAAATGGTGTTAGTCGCAGGTTTTTTTGTGCAAGGTTAGTACCACATATATATAGGGTAATTGAAGTAGTTTTTTCGGTTTAAATAAGAGTATAGTTTAAATATAAAATAATCGTAAGTACTGATAAGTAGTGGCCCTTTTAAATCCTTACATTACCACAAAGAAAGAGATTTCTTAAACAAATAAAAGAAGTCAGGGAGCGCTTTCCAAATACAGCCAAGGGTGCTAGGGGGCGCTACATTTGTCAATTTAAACAAGTCAAAAAAGGTCTTTAAAGCAAACGATTTGAGTAAAAATAGAGCATAACTGTCACTGTAAAACTTACAGACTGACCTAATGTTTGATGCAGCGTTTCAGTGAGCAACGACTTTTATATTATGTGTTGCCTTTAAGTGATCATAGTGTTTCGGCATTGGAGAATGTGGGCATCGATCCCACTACCTCTCGCATGCTAAGCGAGCGCTCTACCATTTGAGCTAATTCCCCTTACACAAAACTTTCCTTTACCCTTTGTAAATTGTAATGTACTAACAGAGTGTTGATGCTGCATTATAAAACGAGGGTGCAACGTGTTTAAGCTCACGTACTCTTTTCTATATTACGCGTTGTTTTTAAACCATCACAGACTCAGTTTATTTAAAAAGTTGATCTTAGCCTTTAGGACGAACAATGTGAGGTCTTTTTTGAAGTGCATTTTTTATTTTATTTTGTTGGACCTGTAGGAGATTGTCCTGTTCTTGTTGCAGCTCTGCTGGAGGGTTATTTTCTTGGTGTTTGTGGTGGTGGTGGTGGTGGTGGTGATGGTGGGGCCTTTGTTCCCATTTTGGTTTATTTAGTAAATGATGTACTTTACATCCATTTCAATAATGTGAACATTTCCATTTTTGTCGTAAAATACTGCTGTAACAATGTAAATGGACGCTGAATAAACATACTTAAATGGATATTTAAGTATTTAAGTACATATTTAAATGGATGTAAAGTACATCAAATAAACCAAAATGGGAACAAAGACCCCACCACCACCACCACCACAAACACCAAAAAAATAACCCTCCAGCAGAGCTGCAACAATAAACAGAGCAAGATCAGGATGAATACATGATTCAGTTTCTCACATTTTCAGTCATCAAAAGCCTGCGTCCTGGCATCCATGTGGATGTTACTTTGACACGTACCACCTACCTCAGCATTGTTGCAGACCATGTTCACCCTTTGATGAAAACTGTATTCCCTGATGGCTGTGTCCTCTAAAGAAGTAGATTTGTTTAAATCATGAGCTGTCAGAAGTGGGATTCGAACCCATAAACTGCTTAATCTTTTCACATTATTATGTATTGTAAATGTACTGACTGTAACCCATCTGCTGCACTGTACACTTTGTCACTAGGCTGTAAACCAAAAATCAATAGAAAGGGAGCCCCATATGAGATCTCCAACTGACCAAATAATGTTTTTGGGTGGATCATTCTTAGCACTGTAACGGCACTAGCATGTTAGGGTGTGTTTTCTCTACTATGAGTGTATTAGGTACAGCCTTCTTGTTGGGTTTTTAACTGACTGGATTATTTATTAAGAATAATAATTATTCTCTAAGAACTCAAACCCTGTTTGTGCTGGTTGTAGGCTATTCAATTGTCCACTAGATGGCATAATATGAATACAGTTAGAAAGTAAAACGATGTCTGTTTCGAGCAAAGTTTCATCGCATGCTGACCTGTGTGGAATACAACTGATGTATGTAGCACTAAGAAATGTTTCTTAAGGGTTCTTTTAGGTGTTCTTGGTAGAACTGTTTCTACTTGAAGAACCATTTAGTATAATTTAAGGTTCTCTGCTAACTCAATTTGATTTTTATGGATTTTTTTATTTTGCCACATATAAATGCACATAACATTTTAATGAAAAGCAACGCATAATATAGAAAAGAGTACGTGAGCTTAAACATGTTGCACTCTCACTTTATAATATATATATATATATATATATATATATAAAGAAAAGTTTTGTGTAAGGGGAATTAGCTCAAATGGTAGAGCGCTTGCTTAGCATGCGAGAGGTAGTGGGATCGATGCCCACATTCTCCAATGCTGAAACATTATGATCATTTTGCAATCTGTAAAGATTGTCAGTACAATGTCAGTAATGCCCTATTTACGCTCAGTTTTGTTTACATACCTTTTTTGTTTTGTTTTGACAGAAACGCATAAACTTATAATTTTTTATAATGTTTTAATATTTGATACTGTTACAATTGATACATTATAAAGTATTGTACATATTTAAGTTCGGTGGCATAATTGGCCATAGCTTGCTTTTAAAAACGACCACAGTGCGCCATCTACAGGCCATTCTTGGTACGTCTTGTTAAAACGTAGCCAATGTAAAACTGGTGCCCACACTTCTGTGGCTTGGGATCTACTATTTCAGTCAACAGGTCATCGGGATCTACTTTTTAAAAAGGTTGGCTTCATCATTTTTCAAGAATGCTTTAAAGCTTTTTTAAATGCGCTTCATTTGCCTGTATTGATATTCAGCATTACAGGGCAAGCGTGGGTCCAGTGTCACGAACACGGGGCTCAAGACAAAAATACACCCTGGACAGGGCGCGTCAAACCACCGCAAAGCATCACACACTAATTTATCCACTCACTCACACATACAGGTGCAATTTAGAGCAGCAATTACACCTACTGGCACATTTTCATACCCAGAGGAAAGACGCATACATGGTGAGTATACACCGATCAGCCATGCTTTTTTATCCCCCTTTTATGCTGTTCTTCAATGGTCAGGACTCTCCCAGGACCACTACAGAGCAGGTATTATTTGTGTGGTGGATCATTCTCAACACTGCAGTGACACTGACATGGTGGTGGTGTCTTAGTGTGTTGTGCTGGTATGAGTGGATAAGACATAGCAGCGCTGCAGGTTTTTAAACACCTCACTGTCACTGCTGGACCTAGAACAGTCCACCAACCAAAAACATCCAGCCAACAGCACCCTGTGGGCAGTGTCCTATGACCACTGATGAAGGTCTAGAAGATGACCAACTCAAACAGCAGCAATAGATGAACGATCGTCTCTGACTATCTCTACAAGGTGGACCAACTAGGTAGGAGTGTCTAATAGAGTGGACAGTGAGTGGACACGGTATTTAAAAACTCCAGCAGCGCTGCTGTGTCTGATCCACTCATACCAGCACAACACACACTAACACACCAACACCATGTCAGTGTCACTGCAGTGCTGAGAATGATCCACCACCTAAATAATACCTGCTCTGTAGTGGTCATGTTAATAATTGTAGAAATTCAAAGTGCTCCTATATGGTAAGTGGAGCTGATAAAATAGACAGTGAGTGTAGAAACAAGGAGGTGGTTTTAATGTTATGGTTGATTAGTGAGTTTTTAGAAAGTTGAAGAATTTGTACTTTGTGAGATATTTCTAAGTGAAATAGCATGTACTTGATCAGCTTGAAATAATAGCACACTGTATGTGTGACATGTTCTCCACACCGACTGTTTGTACGTCCAGCTGTTTCAAACAGACTGTAGTAAATAGAGGACAGTTTAAATCTATATTTATGTGCAGCCTAATAATGCACTGAGTTTTAGATATTAATACCCACATATTTTATGTTGAATGACATGCATCATAATTTTAGTTCTTGCTTCACAGAGCCATTTTGTTATTGCACTGCACTAAAAAGTTGGTATATCCTGCACTATTTTGGCCGTTACATAATGCAGCATCAACGCTCTTTTAGTACATTACATTTTACAAAGGGTAAAGAAGGGTGCTTCATAAGGAGAATTAGCTCAAATGGTAGAGTGCTTGCTTAGCATGTGAGAGGTAGTGGGATCAATGCCTGCATTCTCCAGGTTTTAAATTTATGTAGAGAAACAGATGGACTACAGTCAGTAATTGTAGAACTACAAAGTGCTCCTATATTGTAAGTGGAGCTGATAAAATGGACAGTGAGTCTAGAAACAAAGAGGTTTTTTTAATGTTATGTTCTGTTATGTTATGTTCAATAAATTGCATTTCTCAGTGCCGGATGCCATCTGCCTTCATAATAATCGTAACACACTAACACACCACCACCTGAATTTCCTGCATAAATTTGTTCCATAAAATATTTTCTGCCTTACTCAGCCCTCTGCTTCCTTGTATAGAAATAGGCTAAAAACCGGGTGTAGTAAGTCCTGCTGTCCACAACAAAGGACATTGGATAAATGTTTTGTTTAGAAAGGGTTAAAATTGCTGTACATTTCTGTAATCTTTATAAACTGAAGTTACGACTCATATTGAACGAAACTGATCTCTTACTTAAAATATGACATGGCAGCCATTTTTAAAAGAAAGTTCATGGGCTGCTTGTCGCACACCTACAAATGTGACATTAATAAAAAGCTCAGGATGTACTCTATAAAATACAGTAGTACTCAGATAGATTGCATAAACGGTGCTTGAGTTAGAGATCTCGGACACATGTCAAGTCAGATTTATTTATATAGCGCTTTTTCCAATGAACATTGTCTTAAAGCAACTTTACAGAATCCAGGCCGAAGGGCGAGAGTGGCAAGGAAAAACTCAGGAAGAAACCTTGAGAGGAACCAGACTCAGCAGGGACCCATCCTTCTTGGGTGGCCTGGAGGATACTTTAAATAAAAAGGATTTACACAAATCATACAAACACAAAATTAAATTGAACTGAAAGTTGTAACTAGCAAAAAAATAATGTAAGTTCTTCATTGTTCAGTCCAGTCTGTGATAAAGTCTGTTGTACGTTCTGGACATTTTTGGTGCAAACACGCCAGGTCACTGTCACATCTAGTAGGAGCAGCATTGTTGGCACTGCAGTCTCGACTTGCAGTCTTTAACCTCGAGAGGGTGAACAGGTTTCCGTCAGAGCCTCCTCGGGTTAAAACCACAGAAGATGTTGTTACAATGTGAAATCGTTAAGAGTAAAATATCAGAGAGTTTTACAGGTTTAGACTCCAGCACCCCTAACTATTACAGCATAACTAGGTTTGCTTGTTTAGTTTGAAAAGACCAATCAAAAGCCTGAGTAAATAAACATGTTTTCAATCTAGACTTGAACATAGAGACTGTGTCCGAGTTCTGACAGCGGATCTCCCTAAGTTTGAAGCAGATCTGTGATGGAAATGTTGTGTTTCAATAAACAATAAAAGTTATCAGGAGCAATTTCTTGAAAAGACTCCAAAGGGGTTACCAAAAGTACAGTTGTTTTACATCAGGGGTGCCCAATACATGGATCACGATCTACCAGTCGATCTCACAGTGCAGGTCTGTTTCGCCAGGTATGTTACACATACGAGGAATTTGCTTTGGTGATACACTCAGTGATACACACAACAGTCCACATAGTAGTACAAACAATACACATAATAGTACAGACAATTACACATGTATGACATGTAACATAGAACATATTTAACAGACCCGACAGCACACGGACTGTTAACCAGTATTTACCAACATTTGCCCAAGAGAACAACTTTGGTTGAAAAGTGTTACAGCTCTGGGGAAAAAGCTGTTAGCGTATCTTGATGTGTTTGTTTTTATTGTCCTGAGTCTTCTGCCAGATGGAAGAGTTTGAAAAAGGTAATGTCCAGGATGAGAGGGGTCTGCTGTAATTTTGCCGGCACGCTTCAGCACTCTGCTGTTGTAAATGTCCTGAAGCGTTGGCAGACTGCATCCAATGATCCTCTCCGCTGTCCTGATTATACGCTAATTGACACTGCTGTGTCTGATCCACTCATACCAGCACAACACACACTAACACACCAGCACCATGTCAGTGTCAATGCAGTACTGAGAATGATCCACCATCCAAATAATACCTGCTCTGTGGTGGTCCTGTCAATAATTGTAGAACTACAAAGTGCTCCTATATGGTAAGTGGAGCTGATAAAATAGACACTGAGTGTAGAAACAAGGAGGTGGTTTTAATGTTATGGTTGATTAGTGTAAACTCACACACTGTTGTATGTGCTTGCATGACTGTAGGACGAGTTCTCAGTGCATTACCGTAATATCCATAAAATGTGTCCTTGAGTTTTCAGTTCAGAAAAGTTTGTGTAGAGACTGCAGCAGCGGATACTGTGTTTGTTTTGATTTTGAGGTCATACTTTATTAACAAGGTAAGTTGATTTTTTAAAGAAAAGTTTGTGTATATTAGCTTCTGGATATTTTCGGATGCTACGGACAAAACTGTGTTATACTGCTATGATGATACGACTATGTTCCAAACCCTTTTAGACTCTTCCACCACCGTTAGCGCTTCTCTCAGTTAGTTCAGCTCATTAAATATATTATCCACAGTATCGCTTACTTTTACAAACCCAATTCCAAAAATGTTTAGACAGAAGAGAAAATGTCAATGTAAATAGACAGCAGTTTGTAAAAGATGTTATTTATATTCTAGCATACAAACATACATCGCTCCAAAATATGAATGAACGCTTCAGCCAGGGTTGCCAGATTGCGCATTTAAAAGCCCGCCAAAATGCATGGAAAACCGCCCAACATACTCACGAAAAACAGCCGATAATCAGCGCTTAAACAATATTAAACCAGTTAAACATGATCTACTACTGCTGATATCTCACAAATCAGTGATTATAAATTATTAATGGCATTTGACATAATTAAAAACTAAGACTAAGAAGTCTTAAGGGTTTTTTGTGTTTTTGCTAGAACTGTTTCTACTTGAAGAACTCTGTAGTATAATTCAAGGTTCTTTGCTAACTCAATTAGATTTTTATGGATTTTTTTCTCTTGCATATACATGCAAATTCATGCATATACATATAAATGCACATAACATTTAAGGACTGGAAAACAATCGTGCAATTGATACAGGAAAAAAGGAAATAGGTGAAAGAAAGGAATCTGTTTGTAATCTACCTGCAAAATTCTACTCCTGAGATTTTTTTTTTGTGTGTGTGTGTAAGCAGCAACATACTTCACCTAAAACTTGATATAATCGCCTTCAAGAGAGCCGAAACAGAAATAAAAACATTTTATATTAATTGAAGTTCTACAGGACAACATATGTTTAATTTTTTTTATTTAAGTCACATGCTTGTGGGGATTAAAGCAGGTTGCAGAGCCCGGATAGCTCAGTCGGTAGAGCATCAGACTTTTAATCTGAGGGTCCAGGGTTCAAGTCCCTGTTCGAGTGAGTTGGTTCCTACTGCATTAGGTAAGTGGTAATTTCCAGCATTTAACCAGCCACAGCGAAGAACTGGTGGAGTAGCGACTAATCTTAACCCATCAGATACACGACCGTTCTTTTGTTACAGTAAGCTTGCAAGCAGAGCAACAAGACAGTCAGTATTTAAGGGCTTCCTTTCTTACAACATTTCTTCTGCTAAACCATCGTGCTGTATGCTTAATTTAAGACTCTGTGGTGCATCGGTGTGTTTGAGCTTGTTTAAAAGCTCATTGGCTTTAGAACGTATGCTGTTTTCACAGTGTCTGCGTTCCATTTTAGGTATAAACACAGTTATTGGGTGAGTACAAGTTTTTTTTTTTATTATGCTTCTTATTATATCATAGTTGTATGTAGTCGGAGTGATGCTAGAGATGACAGCAACGATACAAAGGTACACCAAGTTAAGGTTTGTGTGCACAGTGCGGTCGAACTGTTTCATGTTACATAAAAAAAAAAAGTTAAGAAAGGTTGTGGGTCGAAAAGGGCCAATCGCATGTGCCATACTTGGGATTGTGATTGAGTATACGTTGCATTGGGTGGGTAAACATGGAGCCGGCGTTGAAAAGCATGAGTTGGCAGCGGTGGGATTCGAACCCACGCCCCCGAAGAGACTGGAGCCTTAATCCAGCACCTTAGACCGCTCGGCCACGCTACCACTGTTTAAGATGCTGATCGAAACGAGCAACTACGTATGCAATTTCTACCTGCATTTTCCAATAGAAGTCAAAGAGGTTGCAAGTGCAATCGCCACACTTGTGATGGAGCACAAGCTACACCAAACTGGTAAACATCATTAGTTGGTGATTAACTTTCTTCTTCAGACTGGTTTTTAAATGAAAGTCAAAGAGAAGGTAGGAGCCCAGAAAGCTCAGTCGGTAGAGCATCAGACTTTTAATCTGAGGGTCCAGGGTTCAAGTCCCTGTTTGGGCGAGTTGTTTCTTAGTGCATTAGGTGAGCGGTAATGTCCCGTACTACATGCTTTGTTTAGAATGATGAAGAATTTGTACTTTGTGAGATATTATTAAGTGAAATACCATGTACTTGATAAGCTTGAAATAATAGCGCTCTGTGTGTGTAACATGTTCTCCACACCAACTAGTTGTTTCAAACAGACTGTAGTAAATAGAGGACAGTTTAAATCTATATTTATGTGTAGCCTAATAATGCGCTGAGTTTTAGATATTAATACCCACATATTTTTTGCTGCCTTAAAGACTCACTTAAATCCTGATCATAATTTTTGATGCTGCGTTTCATTAAGCGATGCCGCAACGAGTTTCATATTACATGATACCCTTAAATAATCATAATGTATCTGCACTGGAGAATGCGGGCATCGATCCCGCTACCTCTCACATGCTAAGCGAGCACTCTACCATTTGAGCTAATTCCCCTTACGATGCTCCCTTGTTCCCATTTTGAAGGTTGTGATATTACTTTAAACTTACCTTTTCTTTTTCATGTAATTACTGATATTTTACTGGATCTCTGCTGATATCTTGTGGGCCATATTGACTAATCAGTGAAAATTAATGTTTCCTTGTATAATAAAACCATTATGCTTATTTAGCTTTAATTAGCTTTAATTATTAAAGAGTTAATAAGATAGTGATGGTGAAACTAAAAACCTTTAATTACCATCACTAAGTGTTTTTACCATCACAACAAGATATGTGTTGGCAATGACATGTTGAGGTAATGACAGTTTTTACTTAGGAAAAAAGTAAACAGCTAGTATACAATGTACTTTACATCAATTTAAATAATGTGAACATTTCAATTGTAAAATACTGCTGTAACAATGTAAATGGACGCTGAATAAACATACTTTATGATCAGGATGAATACATGTTTAAATTTCTCACACTTTTAGAGATCAAAAACCAAGGTCCTGGCATCCATGCGGATGTTACTTTGACACGTACCACCTACCTCAGCATTGTTGCAGACCATGTACACCCAGTTCATGCAAACTGTATTCCCTGATGGCTGTGTCCTCTGAAGAAGTAAACTTGCATAAAGCATGAGATGTCAGAAGTGGGATTCGAACCCACGCCTCCAGGGGAGACTGCGACCTGAACGCAGCGCCTTAGACCGCTCGGCCATCCTGACATGCTTGCAAGGTTCTAATGCCAATAACCAACAACACTCCCACATGGCCAAAGATTTGTACAAAGTGCTGAATCTTTTCACATTATTATGTATGTTAGAGGGTTAAAGACATAAATTTGTATAAAGCACTATTAATTATTAAAGAGTTAATAAGATAGTGATGGTGAAACTAAAAACCTGTTATTACCATCACTAAGTGTCTTTACCATCACAAGAAGTTATGTGTTGGTAATGACATGTTGAGGTAATGACAGTTTTTACTTAGGGAAAAAAGTAAACAGCTAGTATACAATGTACTTTACATACATTTAAATAATGTGAACATTTCAATTGTAAAATACTGCTGTAACAATGTAAATAGAAGCTGAATAAACATACTTTATGATCAGGATGAATACATGTTTAAATTTCTCACACTTTTAGAGATCAAAAGCCTGGATCCTGGCATCCATGTGGATGTTACTTTGACACGTACCACCTACCTCAGCATTGTTGCAGACCATGTACACCCAGTTCATGCAAACTGTATTCCCTGATGGCTGTGTCCTCTAAAGAAGTAACTTCGTATAAAGCTTGAGATGTCAGAAGTGGGATTCGAACCCGTAAACTGCTTAATCTTTTCACATTATTATGTATTGTAAATGTACTTACTGTAACCCTTTGTCACTAGGCTGTAAACCAAAAATCAATAGAAAGGGAGCCCCATATGAGATCTCCAACTGACCAAATAATGTTTTTGGGTGGACCATTCTTAGCACTGTAACGGCACTAGCATGTTAGGGTGTGTTTTCTCTAGTCTGAGTGTATTAGGTACAGCCTTCTTGTTGGGTTTTTAACTGACTGGATTATTTATTAAGATTAATTATTATTCATTAAGAACTCAAACCCTGTTTGTGCTCGTTGTAGGCTATTCAATTGTCCACTAGATGACATAATATGAATAAAGTTTCATCGCATGCTGACCTGTGTGGAATACAACTGATGTATGTAGCACTAAGAAGTGTTTCTTAAGGGTTCTTTTAGGTGTTCTTGGTAGAACTGTTTCTACTTGAAGAACCATTTAGTATAATTTAAGGTTCTCTGCTAACTCAATTTGATTTTTATGGATTTTTTTTATTTTGCCACATATAAATGCACATAACATTTTAATGAAAAACAACGCATAATATAGAAAACAGTACGTGAGCTTAAACATGTTGCACCCTCACTTTATAATGCAGCATTAACACTCTGTTAGTACATTACAATTTACAAAGGGTAAAGGAAAGTTTTGTGTAAGGGGAATTAGCTCAAATGGTAGAGCGCTCGCTTAGCATGCGAGAGGTAGTGGGATCGATGCCCACATTCTCCAGTTCACAAACATTATGATCATTTTGCAATCTGAAAAGATGAAATTACGGTAAAATTCGTTGCAGCATCAACCATAAGGCTAGTCTGTCCGTGTTACAATGTCAGTAACGCCCTATTTACGCTCAAACAGTTTTGTTTACATACCTTTTTTGTTTTGTTTTGACAGAAACGCATAAACTTATAATTTTTTATAATGTTTTATTATTTGATACTGTTACAATTGATACATTATAAAGTATTGTACATATTTAAGTTCGGTGGCATAATTGGCTTGCTTTTAAAAACGACCACAGTGCGCCATCTACAGGCCATTCTTGGTACGTCTTGTTAAAACGTAGCCAATGGAAAACTGGTGCCCACACTTCTGTGGCTTGGGATCTACTATTTCAGTCAACAGGTCATCGGGATCTACTTTTTAAAAAGGTTGGTCTCATCATTTTTCAAGAATGCTTTAAAGCTTTTTTAAATGCGCTTCATTTGCCTGTATTGATATTCAGCATTACAGGGCAAGCGTGGGTCCAGTGTCAAGAACACGGGGCTCAAGACAAAAATACACCCTGGACAGGGCGCGTCAAACCATCGCAAAGCATCACACACTAATTTATCCACTCACTCACACATACAGGTGCAATTTAGAGCAGCAATTACACCTACTGGCACATTTTCAAACCCGGAGGAAAGCCACGCATACATGGTGAGTATACACCGATCAGCCATAACATTAAAACCACCTCCTTGTTTCTACACTCACTGTCCATTTTATCAGCTCCACCATATAGAAGCACTTTGTAGTTCTACAATTACTGACTGTAATCCATCTGTTTCTCTACATGCTTTTTTATCCCCCTTTTATGCTGTTCTTCAATGGTCAGGACTCTCCCAGGACCACTACAGAGCAGGTATTATTTGGGTGGTGGATCATTCTCAACACTGCAGTGACACTGACATGGTGGTGGTGTCTTAGTGTGTTGTGCTGGTATGAGTGGATAAGACATAGCAGCGCTGCAGGTTTTTAAACACCTCATTGTCACTGCTGGACCGAGAACAGTCCACCAACCAAAAACATCTAGCCAACAGCACCCTGTGGGCAGTGTCCTATGACCACTGATGAAGGTCTAGAAGATGACCAACTCAAACAGCAGCAATAGATGAACGATCATCTCTGACTATCTCTACAAGGTGGACCAACTAGGTAGGAGTGTCTAATAGAGTGGACACGGTATTTAAAAACTCCAGCAGCGCTGCTGTGTCTGATCCACTCATACCAGCACAACACACACTAACACACCAACACCATGTCAGTGTCACTGCAGTGCTGAGAATGATCCACCATCTAAATAATACCTGCTCTGTAGTGGTCATGTCAATAATTGTAGAACTACAAAGTGCTTCTATATGGTGAATGGAGCTGATAAAATGGACAGTGAGTGTAGAAACAAGGAGGTGGTTTTAATGTTATGGCTGATTAGTGTAAACTCACACACTGTTGTATGTGCTTGCATGACTGTAGGACGCGTTTTCAGTGCATTACCGTAATATCCATAAAATGTGTCCTTGCGATTTCAGTGCAGAAAAGTTTGTGTAGAGACTGCAGCAGCGGATACTGTGTTTGTTTAGAAATTGTGGTCATACTTTATTAACAAGGTAAGTTTATTTTTTAAAGAAAAGTTTGTGTATATTAGCTTCTGGATATTTTCGGATGCTACGGACAAAACTGTGTTGTACTGCTATGATGATACGACTATGTTCCAAACTCTTTTAGACTCTTCCAACACCGTTAGCGCTTCTCTCAGTTAGTTCAGCTCATTAAATATATTATCTACTGTATCCCTTACTTTTACAAACCCAATTCCAAAAATGTTAAGACAGAAGAGAAAATGTCAATGTAAATAGACAGCAGTTTGTAAAAGATGTTATTTATATTCTAGCATACAAACGTACATCGCTCCAAAATATGAATGAACGCTTCAGTCAGGGTTGCCAGATTGCGCATCTCAAAGTCCGCCAAAATGCATGGAAAACCGCCGAACACACTCACGAAAAACAGCCGATAATCAGCGCTTAAACAATATTAAACCAGTTAAACATGACCTACTACTGCTGATATCTCACAAATCAGTGATTATAAATTATTAATGGCATTTGAAATAATAAAAAACTAAGACTAACTAGTACTAAGATTTGTACTAACTGTTATTTCTTTTCACATTATTATGTATGGTAGAAAGGTAAAGATGTAAATTTGTATAAAGTATGAGCTGTCAGAAGTGGGATTCGAACCCACGCCTCCAGGGGAGACTGCGACCTGAACGCAGCGCCTTAGACCGCTCGGCCATCCTGACTAGCTGGAGCACCACACACATCACCCTCGCCCCACACGGACTAATATTTGTACAAACTCCTGAATCTTTTCACATTATTATGTATGGTAAATTTACTGACTGTAACCCATCTGCTGCACTCTACACTTTGTCACTAGGCTGTAAATCATATATCAATGGAAAGAAAGCCCCATATAAGCACTCCAACTGACCAAATAATGTTTTTTGGGTGGACCATTCTTAGCACTGTAACGTCACTAGCGTGTTAGGGTGAACTGAAGTTCATATGCGTGTGAAGGCAGACGAGTGAATACTTTTGGCAATAAAACCTTTTTATATTAATTGTTAAAATTCTTGAAAGTTTTACAGGACAACGTATGTTAAAGTTTGTAATTTATGTCACATCCTTGTGGGATTAAAGCAGGTTGCAGAGCCCGAATAGCTCAGTCGGTAGAGCAGTAATGTCCCGTACTACATGGTTTATTTAGAAAGTTAAAGAATTTGTACTTTGTGAGATGTTTCTAAGTGAAATAGCATGTACTTGATCAGCTTGAAATAATAGCACACTGTATGTGTAACATGTTCTCCACACCAACTAGTTGTACGCCCAGCTGTTTCAAACAGACTGTAGTAATTGCACTACATTAAACAGTTGGTGTATCCTGCACTATTTTGGACCTTACATAATGCAGCATCAACACTCTGTTAGTACATTACAATTTACAAAGCGTCCTTTGTAGGGGG